>NC_136700.1:26571483-26610492 GCF_947650265.1 Symphodus melops | reverse complement strand
GAACATTTATCTGGGTAACCTGAGATCCTACTGACCCACAACATGTGAAATAAATCTATTTGTTTGTGATCTGTATTTATGTCTTACCACACAGACAAAATGCAGACACAAGTACACAAGTAAGAATCCCCTCCCCCTGGTATCTCCACCCATGGACTCCACCTCCACACTAGAGGTCCGCCATTTTTATTCACTACAGCGGAGTGATGTCTTCTGGGAAAACTCAGAGGGATCGTTGCATTTAAAGAGACACACACACAAAACCGAGCGTTCTGAGAGAGCTGCTTTCTACAGGATCACAAACCTCCTCTGCTGCTTCATGTTATATTAGGACCAAAGCTCAGAAACACAGATGATTCATTTAAAGCATGAATCATTTAAAGAATATTTCCCCTTTAAGGGAAGAGGAGGAATCATACCCCCCCCCCCCCCCTCTCGGATTGAGCAGTTACAAAAGCCCCATTGTATAGCTGACTGAGTCGCAAAGTTTGGTTTGTTGCAGGGCAGGCGTGTGTGTGTGTGTGTGTGTGTGTGTGTGTGTGTGTGTGTGTGTGTGTGTGGGGCACCCTGCATAGAGGGGGACAGGTTGTGAATGCTCTAGTGTGTGTGTGTGTGTGTGTGTGTGTGTGTGTAGCTGAACGTCAAGCTACCAAGCAGTCGTCAAAATGGTCTCTGCTGCCGCTGCACACCTTTTCTTCTGTCTCATCAGCGGTGAGTTTTTTTTACACAAACTTTTAATAACATTAATGGTAATGACACACACATGGATCGTTTCTCTGAGGCTGTTTTCAGGGCACAGTATGTTGACTGATGTCTTCACACAGTTGGTCCATTTTGACTCTTTAACTCTTGAGTTGTACTTTTATATCTAAAGTGAGTAACTCCATCAGCGACACATCACTGTTAAATCTGTCTGCTGCAAAATGACCATATCGTCACGCCAGTTGCTTTACACTTTCCAGGAAGATTATTTTTTTATGTATTAGGAGCTTTTTGTGGCTTTATTATAGAGAGAGAGAGAGGGAGGGAGAGAGAGAGAGAGAGAGAGACAGAGAGAGAGAGAGAGAGGGAGGGAGAGAGAGAGAGAGAGAGAGAGAGACAGAGAGAGAGACAGAGAGAGAGAGATTTTTGCAAAGCACTTTATTTACACAATTTCAATTATTTACAATTTCATAAAGTGCAAATGCATAAAAAGTTTGTTTTTTTAAAAGACAGTTCAGGTCATAAAAACTTGTGCAAACACTAATTCATCATTGACAACTGAACAAACAACATCATTAAAACACCAACGTTGTTTAAAAGCGTCCAAGTCTGTGTTTATAAAATCTAAACTCGAGCCAGAGTCTTGCCCGGATGTTGGTCAGCCACACCGCCTTGGCCTCCTGTCCGTCTCGGTTCTCTACCCGGTTTCTCCTGCTCAGGTAGATCGCCATCTTGGCTTCACCTGAGAGGTAGTTCAGGAGCTGCCACTTGTCTTTTTGTTCTTTTTTGTAAACAGCTCCCATGATAAAAACCCTCTCAGTAAAAACCACATTAAAGAAACTAAAAACCAGTGTTAAAAGAGTGAAGAAGCTGGAGAGCCTCTGACACTCAGTAAAAACATGGAAAACAGTTTCTCTCAAGTTACAGAACGGACAGGAGTTTAAAACAGCAGGATTAAGAACAGCGATGAAAGCATTGGAGGCGACAGCACCATGTAAAATCCTCCACTGGAGGTCAGCAGTCCGTTTTTTGAGGGGAGGTTTGTATAAAATCCTCCACTGGGGGCCCGCTCCACTGGTTCCCAGTCTGTTGGACCACACAGTGGGGGGGGCGGTTGCACAGTCCGACCTTGTGGATTGCTTTCACACAGTTTGTGTACAGTGTTTTCTTATCTGCTTTATGCAGCGTTAGTTTTTCATTGTGTGTGTTAGCTAACAGGGGGCCGGTCAGTTCCCCCAGGGCTGGGCTCAGGGAGATGTCAGGGAAGGGGTCTTCAGGGTCCGGTTTGGCTTTTCCTTGGCTATAGTCTGTGAGCAGTCTCCTCTATTTTCCCGAGAGCCTCTGGCGCCACAGCTCCAGGAGCCTCTCTGCCACCCGGATGGATGTTAGACCCAGAAGAGAGCCCAGACCCCGGGCGTCACCCAGCGCCGGCCCCACTGCCTCCACCAGCTGCTGCAGGCTCAGGGTTTTTGTTCTTAGCAGGGACATCGTCAGGCCGGGGGTCACGCTGCTGCCGATGTCCAGCCTGGCCCTGTGGATCAATGGTTCTCTCAACAACCAGTGCAGAGAGTCAGCCTTTGGGCACCTTTTACAGTCAAAAAGGGCCCAAGACTTAAAAACACCCTGATAAAACGGAGGCAGCCCACTTAGTTTTAAAAGTTTAGAATCAATAAAAAACAGAGCAGCATCCAGCCCCAGGAAATCTGCACGTCTGAGGATGCAGCTGGCCACATCTCTCCACACCAGATCAGCCGGCCCTGTGAGTTATTTTTGTAAAAACTGGAGTCTAAAAGTGGCTGTCCGGCTGGCCAGGTGGACGAGGCCCTGTCCCCCCTCCTCCTTGGTTAAAAACAGCACCCCCTGTGGCACCCAGTGTAGACCATCCCAGAAGAAATCCACCATTTTCTTCTGGATCTGGGCGAGCAGGCCGGACGGGGGGTCTACACAGGTTAGACGGTGCCACAGTTGGGATGCTACGAGATTGTTTAAAACCAAAACTCGACCTTTAAAAGACATCTGAGGGAGCAGCCATCTCCACTTGGAGAGTTTCCCCTCCAGCTTCTCTGTGACGCCCTCCCAGTTCTTCTTCATAACATCCTCTGTTCCAAGGAACACCCCCAGGTACTTAAACCCACCCCTCTTCCAGACTAACCCCTGAGGAAGAACTGGGAGGCCCCCACGCCACTCACCGACAGCGAGGGCTTCGCTCTGTAACCAATTCACCCTCGCTGCCGATGCCTTGCTAAAACTTTTTACTGTGTTAATTAAAAGGTCTGCATCCCTCTGGCCGTCAATAAAAACCACGATGTCGTCCGCATACGCACTTAAAACCACGTTCGTGTTAAAAGCAGGTAAAAGCAAGCCGTGCAGGCTGCAGCGGAGCTTGTGGAGGAGGGGTTCCAGGGAGAGCGTGTAGAGCATGCCGGACAGAGCACAGCCCTGCCTGACGCCTCGACACACTCTAAAAGGAGCACACAGACCACCGTTAAACTTCAGCACACTCTCAACATCCCTGTACAGCACCTTGATCTGGGCTATGAAGCCAGCGCTGAACCCAAACCTCTCCAGAACCTTCCACAGGAAGCTGTGTTCAACGCGTTCAAAAGCCTTTTCCTGATCTAGAGAAATCAGACCAGTGTTACAGCCCAATGAGCCGGAGACGTCCAAAACATCACGAATGAGGTGGACATTGTCCACCATGGACCTGCCGGGCACACAGTAGGTCTGGTCCCGGTGGATAATCTGCTTCATAGCCCTCCCCAGCCTGGAGGCCAGGACCTTGGACAGGAGCTTGTAGTCCACACACAACAAAGACACAGGGCGCCAGTTTTTTATGTCCTGTAGGTTACCCTTCTTAGGGAGCAACGTTATGACGGCCCTCCTGCAGGACATGGGCATTGAGCCAGAGGCCAGACTTTCATTAAAGACTTCTATTAAGTCTTTTTCTAAGATGTCCCAGAAGGCTTTATAGAATTCAACAGACAGGCCGTCTATGCCGGGAGCACGCCGCGCCTGCATGCCCTGCAGTGCAGTCTTTAGCTCCTGCATGTCGATCGGCCTGTTGAGCTGTTCATTTGTCTCCTCAGAGACCTGAGGTAGTCCTTGACAGAACTCCTCCATCAGTGCTTCCTCTTCCTCGTACTCGCTTGAGTATAGACTGGAGTAAAACTCTACAGCTCGCCTCCTGATCTGGCTTGGCTCAGTCAGATTTTGCCCTGTGTCTGTTAAAAGTGAGTGGACCACTCGCCCCTGCCCGGTCCTCTTCTCCAGGCCGAAAAAGAAACTAGAGGGAGCATCCATCTCCGCGATGGCCTGGAACCGGGACCTGACCAGTGCACCCTGTACTTTACCGTCCAACAGGTCCGCTAAAGCTAGCTTTTTGACTTTGAGGATTTCAATATATCCTCGATTTGCTGTGGACTCGCTCAGTCTTTCTAGTTCCACTATATCAGTCTCCAGGTCCTTCATAGATCTGGTGATGTCTCTGGTGACATTGAGGGTGTGCTGCTGACATAGGAGTTTAATCTCGGTCTTACCATGGTCCCACCACTGCCTAAGACAACTAAACTCTCCCTTCCTCCGTCTAAAAACATCCCAGAAATAAATAAGAACCTCTTTAAAATGTTTATCAAACGTTAAGACTGAATTAAAATGCCAATATGCGCTTCTATGTAAAATGTTCTGAATAAAAACATGACATAAAAGCAAAGCATGGTCAGTAAAAGCAGCAGGGACAATACTGCACATCTTAACAATATTAAAATGATGCTTAAAACAATAAATACGGTCGAGCCTAGCTGAGGAGATCCTACTCTCTCTGAGGTGGGACCATGTGTACTGACGGCAGTCTGCATGCATCCTTCTCCACACATCCACCAGGCCGTGAGAGCAGACCAGCTGCCTCAGCACGTGTTGGGACACTGGATGCGGCTCTGCATGGTTGCGATCTAAAGACGCATTTTCAGTACAGTTAAAATCCCCCCCCAAGAATAAAAAATCCTCCGGGGCACAGCCATTTAAAACATCATTAACTGTTTGTAAAAACAGCTTCCTCTCTGCACCGATTGTTGGAGCGTACACATTGATAAAAACCGCAGTAAAAAGGTCGAACCGTGCCTTCATTAAAAGCAACCTCCCCTCGATAAAATGCTCGAGCTCCAGTGAGGCCGGAGTAAAAGACTTGGAGAGGAGGAAGCCAACTCCTCCACTAAGAGAAGTGTTGTGACTTAAAATGACTTCCCCCTCCCACTCTCTCCTCCAGTCGGCCTCGTTGCGATCATCACTGTGAGTCTCTTGTAAATAAAAAACATCGATGTGTTTCATCCTGGCTGTTTCATAAATGGCGGCTCTTTTTTTGGGCTCTCTGGCTCCGTTTACATTTAAACTCCCTACTTTAAAATTATCCATAAGAAAGAGATTTAAAAATAAAATAAAAACCAATAAATTAATTAAAAAACACATTGGAGAGCTTGGCTTTGACTTTTTTTCTTTTCTTCCAGTTGTTTGTTGGCTCGATACACAAGTTTTTGTAACCTATAGACCTCCTTGTCATCAAACACAGGCTCATCTTTCTTACTTATATGGTGCGAGACTGAGATTGAGAACATATTTAAATCTGGAAAATAATCCTCAATGTTTACTTTTTTATTAAATGTTCTTATTAAAAATGTTTTTATTTTTTCCGGAGTGTATAGTCTCTTCTTCTGGTTGTTTGTGACTTTAGGAGGAGGGATGTCACTGCTGTCAGAGACACACTCGTCACTCTCACTGTCCTCCTCCTTCCTACTGCTTTTTTGTTCAACCTTTAATTTTCTTGTACTCCTCCTTTTAGGAGCAGGTTTCTTTATAAGAGGCTCTTCCTCCTTCTCCTCATCCTCCATTTCAGCCTCTTCTACCTGCTCTCCCCAAGTACGATTAGTACTCCCCCCACCTGCCTCCTCTACCTGTATGTCCCCTTCTGCCTGTGTGCCCCCCTCTACCTGTATGTCCCCTTCTGCCTGTGTGCCCTCCTCTACCTGTGTGCCCCCCTCTGCCTGTGTGCCCCCCTCTACCTGTGTGCCCCCCCCTACCTGTGTGCCCCCCTCTACCTGTGTGTCCCCCCCTACCTGTGTGCCCCCCTCTACCTGTGTGCCCCCCTCTACCTGTGTGCCCCCCTCTACCTGTGTGTCCCCCCCTACCTGTGTGTCCCCCCCTACCTGTGTGTCCCCCCCTACCTGTGTGCCCCCCTCTACCTGTGTGTCCCCCCCTACCTGTGTGCCCCCCTCTACCTGTGTGCCCCCCTCTACCTGTGTGCCCCCCTCTACCTGCGTGCCCCCCTCTACCTGTGTGCCCCCCTCTACCTGTGACTCTCTGACACCCTGTGCTTCACCTTCATTTTTTTCTGTTGTTTTTTCCCCCTTTTTTTCCCCCTCCACCACATCACCTGAAACGTGTGTCTCTCCTCTCTGCTCACTTTCACTCACACTGTGCACATCACTCATACTCACCCCCCCCCCCCTGCTCCAGGTCGGACACATCACTCATACTCACCCCCCCCTGCTCCAGGTCGGACACATCATTCATACTCACCCCCCCCTGCTCCAGGTCGGACACATCATTCATACTCACCCCCCCCTGCTCCAGGTCGGGCACAGCAGCGGAGAGAGGCAGCGCGGAGCGCGCCTCCTCTATCGGCCGCTCGGACGCCACAGCCCGGGTCACAGCGGATGAAGTGTCCGCTGCGGCCGCGGGCCGTGGGGCGGCGGCCCCCCGCCGCTCCGCTGCCACCGGCGCAGCAGCGGAAGACCCCGCCACAGGGCCGGGGGTCACCTCCCGGCCAGGCGGAGCCGGATCCCCGGCTTTCGGACAGGCACTCACGGTGTGTCCCTCCTCACCACAACCGAAACACTTCATAGCCGACGAGGAGGCAAAAATCACGTAGTCATAATCATCTACTTTAACACGGAAGCGGAGGTTGAGCTCCGCATCCCGGTTATTAAGTATCATAAACAGCTGTCTACGGTGAGACACTACGTGCTTCAGCAGCGGAGACTTACATCCAGACAGGATCTTTTTAATGGGGGACACCACCTTCCCATGTCTGGAAAGCTCTCTGCTCAGAAACTCGTCGGTTATGAACGGAGGGACGTTTGACAGGATGACCCTGGTGGACGGCTGTGTCAGCGGGGTCACCTGAACAAACATTTCCCTCACCGTGATGCCTGTCTCCACCACGCGGTTCACCTTCTCCACCTGATCCAGGAAGATGACCACGGCACTGTTCATCCGAGCCGCCGACTTCACGCTGCCGTGTCCGACCTTCTCCCCCACAGCCAGCCCGATCTCCTCCACACTGCACGGGAAGCTGGCGTTGATCTTAATGCCATGCTTCCTCGTGAGGTGGCCAAAGGTGACTCCATTTACCATGGCGTCTGGAGACGCCGACCGGCGAGACACCGGCAGGAGATTAAACAAACACACACACACACACACACACACTAACCAATAAACTTAAAGTGAACCCTTTAACCAATAAATCACATTAAATTAAATCAATTTAAGAAAGAAAGAAAACTCAAAAAATCTCAAACGCTCAGCGTCTCACTCACACCGCTCACTCCCAGCATGCACCGAGAGAGAGAGAGAGAGAGAGAGAGAGAGAGACAGACAGAGAGAGACAGAGAGAGAGAGACAGAGAGAGAGAGAGACAGAGAGAGAGAGAGAGACAGAGAGAGAGAGAGAGACAGAGAGAGAGAGAGAGACAGAGAGAGAGAGAGAGAAACGGAGAGAGAGAGAGAGAAGTGGAACGTTCTTGAATCGGATAATTTTGATACGATAATTTTTCTCATTTTATCGTCCAGTCGTCGAGTCCCAGTCGTGGAACATGGTGTGAAAAGGACAGCACAGTTTGTAAACCTTGACAGACTGACTCCTCGTGCTTCATGCTGATAGATTCTGAGGCATCAGTGGGCTGCAGGGAACATTATTATAGACGAGCAGTAACTCTTCAGTTTGAAGTGTCTAAACTGTAATAATTATAAATGATGAACCATCTCTGTAAACTTCATGAGCTCATAACGAGGAGGAAATGTGCATGTGTGAAAGCTGGAGAAAGAAAGGTGTGCAACACTTTACACACTGCACACCGTGTGTGTGTGTGTGTGTGTGTGTGTCATTAAGTCAGTGGGTTGTTATGGCGATGAGAAACCATTGTTTTTTTTTCTTTATGAGCAGGCAGAGCTTCTTTAGTCTCTGCAGTCAGACGTAATATTTACAGTGTGCGTGTGTGTGTGTGCGCGTGTGCGTGCATGTGTGTGTGCGTGTGTGTGCGTGACATGAGTAGGATTTGGATGTTCATCTTGCCAAAGGTTCCTCAGGGTTCAACTTGTTTTTCTCCAGAGTTAAATCTTGGTGAATGCGACTTCCTGTTCCCACAGCATCTTAATTCTGATTGGTCCGTTTCTCTGAGGGGTCAGAGGTCACTGGTGTCCAGGCAACACACTGGTAGCACTGAGAAGTTTAAGGGCTGCAGAGCTGTAGACATGGAGAATGAGATGTGGTCGAAGTGGTTCACTTTGTTTTAGAGGCAATGCAGTACCCATTTTAAACACTAGGGGGTCAGAGTTACATACTGCTCCTTTAATTGTATTAAAAAAATTAAAGTTATTTTATTATCTTTCCTTTCTTTATTGGAATGAAAATGTAAATCCATGAAACAAAGGACCCAGTCCTGCTGGTGTTTGAGGCTCTTCCCGTGGGAAGGCCGCTTTAGAGAAAAGTGTTTTGTTCTATTTTTAGAGAGGTAATTGCAGAAGATGGTGGCACGAGAAAAGGCCTGCTCTCTTTATTCTAACTGTGCTTCCCTTCTTTTTCTTCCTCTGCAGTGAACCTCATCCCCTCCACCCCCGTCGAGGAGGAGAGACCCTTCCGGGCTGCAGATGGAGGCGTCGGAGCGGCTCTGGGAAAAAGCAGGAAGAGAGTTTTCCCGGTGCCTCACACCCAGGAGCCTGACCCCGTAGCCGAAGCTTACGGCTACTGCAACACTCCCAACCGCAGCGAACAGGCCTGGGAGGGTGAGACCTGCACACGGACACGTCTGTCTCTCTGACATGTTGGACTTTGGTCACATCTTCACTTTGTGCTGCTGACATATTTAAATGAGTAGCGTTAGTACCAGGATGTGTCGGTTCGGAGCGCCGAAAGCAAACCATCAGCTCCCGGATCACCCCGTTTGATGGACAGCTTCTAGATTCTTTACGAAGTCATAATATCACATTTAGTGTGGCGGGACTCGAGGGACGTCACGTTTGAATAAATGTAAAAATGATTTCATCATCCATCATTCTGCAGGACTTCCTCTGCACAGCGCAGCAGCACCAGTGTCTCCCAGCATCAGCTACCTGATGTTTGACTTTGGTCATTTTCTGGAGTCCAAAGTTTAAACATAAATCTCAAAAGCAGTTAAGATGGAAAAGTTGATGAAATAATTGTTATCTTAATAATTGCAGATTAAAAAAAGGCACTCAGATATTTATGAAGATAATTAAAGACAAACAGTTTTCAGGTTTTTCTGCTCGAGCAGATCCGTATGCTGATGAGCCTCTCTTCGTGCAGGTCACAGTCCTGCTGACTACAAGCTGCTGTCCGTGCAAGTGATGATTCGCCATGGAGACCGTTACCCGCTCTACTCCATCCCCAAGACCAAACGGCCCGCCATAGACTGCACCCTGTCCAACAGCAGGTACAGACACCAGTCCTACCACATTTTATGACACAGAAGAAGAACGCTACATGTAAGCGTGTTTAAAGGAGTTCTGATTTAACATCACCATGTTTCCGTTTGTCCACCTTCAAAATAAAATCACCATGTTTCCGTTTGTCCACCTTCAAAATAAAATCACCATGTTTCCGTTTGTCCACCTTCAAAATAAAATCACCATGTTTCCGTTTGTCCACCTTCAAAATAAAATCACCATGTTTCCGTTTGTCCACCTTCAAAATAAAATCATCATGTTTCCGTTTGGCCACCTTCAAAATAAAAGCACCACGCTTCAGTTTGTCCACCTTCAAAATAAAAGCATCAGATGTTTGGAAGGGGAAAGTGAAATCTTTGATATGTAATGACTGTAGGGAGCGTGATGAAATCGTACGTGCTGTCACTGCAGCACGTTACAGCTGTTCCTCACATCCTGCAGGCATCGTGTTCATGGTTACGTTATCTCATCATTTCACCATAAAGACAACAAACAGAGACTCTACTATGAAAAGCTGAATGAGGGGCTTTTCTTTGGTTACCAGAGTCTGAGACTAAATGCTTCATGTCGCCCAAAGCCACTGGGATTTCAGCGCCGGCTACATCTCATGCCTTACAAGAGGAGCTGCTGCAGAGACACCGATGAATGCCTCAGCTTCTGATATCCTCCACACAATAACTGCAGAGCTAATAGCACCTGTCAGAAAACCAGCTTAACGTGTTCAATGGCAAACTAGCTTCCTCTCTCTGCGGTGTTCGTGTGGCTTACAAGAAGCTGGTGTGGAATGTTTTTAGATTCTGAAGTCATGATTACAGCGGAGGAGACGCGACAGTCTGCTCGCTGTCTGAGCCAATCAGAAGTGTCAGCAGGAGCTCGTAGGTTAAGTACAGCTGCTCTCTGTGTGGTTTTCTTGTTTTTGCCTGATTAGAGCGGCATGCTCACTGAACAGCTCTGTTACAGCAGAATCGTTGCTGCTGCAGAAACTCTCTGGAGAAATGAGGGTGAAGATATTCACACACACACACACACACACACACACATTCCAGTAATAAGCATCTGTACTTAGTTGGATTAATCTTCTCATCTTTTTTTTTTCTCTCAGTCATGCTTGTATCGTCTGCTCCTCTTTCAGAGCGAGATGAGAGTGTCTGATTGCACGATATTAAAAGCCAGCATGCGTCTGTGTTTGAGCTGCAGAAGGAGTCTTTAATCAGCACTTTCACACACACACACACACACACACACCTTCTGTGTGTATATTCTCTTTTCTTGTTGAAACCAGAACATGTTGTTTCAGAATGTTAAACTGTGCACACACACTTCCTCTTGATGATTTATTTATGGTCCGGGACCTCCCGAGTTTAGCCAATCAGAGCTTCCCCTGCAGCCCTATCAGCTGTGCACATGTGGTCAGAGTGCGCTGGCTGTAATCTGTGGAGCTGGCACAGAGGACACACTGTCTTTTTTCTGATTGGTTGGTCGACTGCGGGTCAGCTGCTTTGTCCATTTAATCATTGGGATTATTTTTTATATCTTTGACCTTTGAACTTGGGTTGAAGTGGTACTCCCGGTACTCCAGCCCGTTATGACAGCGAGCTCGTCATGGCGTCCCGGAACAGCGGACCTGCAGTTTGGTCATGTAGAGGACGCTCTCTGTTCCGAATGAAAAGAGAGAAACTTTTTTGTTTTGTTCCTTTTTAATGTTCAAACTCTTCTTTCGCTTGTTTTTCATTGGTTTGGTTCACCAACATGTGACTTTAAGAATATCAGTCTAAAAGTGGCTCCTGCTTGTGCCCAACCTGTGTGTGTGTGTGTGTGTGTGTGTGTGTGTGTGTGTGTGTGTGTGTGTGTGTGTGTGTGTGTGTGTGTGTGTGTGTGTGTGTGTGTGTGTGTGGTGTGTGTGTGTGTGTGTGTGTGTGTGTGTGTGTGTGTGTGTGTGTGTGTGTGTGTGTGTGTGTGTGTGTGTGTGTGTGAGTCCTGACTGTCTACAGTGAGGGAGAAGCTGGAGTCCTGCTGGCTGTGTTGTTGTCAGAGCTGTGTTTACATGGCTCCTCCCCTTGTGTATAAAAGCTGTTTGAGTCAAGAAGAAGAAGAAGATACTCACTGATAGATCATTCTGTGTCAGTTTACATGAAGCTACCAGCTAACTAAAGAGCGCTAACATTAGCATACTAACACTACAGTGCAGGTCACAGGAGATTGAAGCTATGAGCTAACTAAAGAGCGCTAACATTAGCATGCTAACACTACAGTGCAGGTCACAGGAGATTGAAGCTATGAGCGAACTAAAGAGTGCTAACATTAGCATACTAAGACTACAGTGCAGGTCACAGGAGATTGAAGCTATGAGCTAACTAAAGAGCGCTAACATTAGCATACTAACACTACAGTGCAGGTCACAGGAGATTGAAGCTATGAGCTAACTAAAGAGCGCTAACATTAGCATACTAACACTACAGTGCAGGTCACAGGAGATTGAAGCTATGAGCTAACTAAAGAGCGCTAACATTAGCATACTAACACTACAGTGCAGGTCACAGGAGATTGAAGCTATGAGCGAACTAAAGAGCGCTAACATTAGCATACTAAGACTACAGTGCAGGTCACAGGAGATTGAAGCTATGAGCTAACTAAAGAGCGCTAACATTAGCATACTAAGACTACAGTGCAGGTCACAGGTGAATGCAGTTACCAGCTAACTAAAGACAGCTAACATTAGCATGCTAACACAACAATGCAGGACACAGACAGTAGCTCGAGCTTCAGTCTGTCATGTGAACGTGAGGGGGGAAGGGTTTGGAGGTGTGTCTCTGCAGGAGGGCGGAGGCTTCAGTACGGAGGAGGCGTGGCCTAACACCAGTTTGTTTTGGTTTGTTGCTGTAGCTCAAAGGGCGAGACCTACTGGATCCAAAAGCTGCACATTGTTTCTCTAAAGGCGCTGTGTTTCTAGACAGCACAGTGGATCTCAAACACGATACAAAGGAAGCTGCCAACACATCGTTACATCGATACTCCTTCTGAATGAACATCATTCAGTGTCTCTGTGTGACTGTGTTAGTTCTTCTGTTTCCTCTTTACACATGGGTGTAATTAAAGTGAAGTGAGAGAGCGTATGCCCAGGGCTGGATCCTAACAGAGAGCTCACTCCAGTGTGTGTGTGTGTGTGTGTGTGTGTGTGTGTGTGTGTGTGTGTGTCTCGTCTCTGTGCTGGCACCACCAGCTCGCCGACCTGCTGTCTCCGTCTGCGGTTAGCTGAGCTCCGTTCAGCAGGGAACATTACTCTCTTTCTCTCCCAGCACTGACTTCTTCCTCCTTCTTCTGTGAATCGGCACCACTCTGTTTCTTTTCCTCCTCTCGGAGTTCATCCTCGCTAATCCCCCCCCCCCCCCCCCCCTCCCCCCTCCCAGTCCTATCAGTGCTGATAATCCCTGTTTAATGTAATTGGGCTTCATAATCTTTGGTTAGCAAATGCCAACCTCATAGTCAGCCTGGCTGTCTCTTTGTCAGCCAATTAAAATCTAGATGGTCCCAAACTCCCCCCAGCCTAACGACCTGCTGATGACGGAGCAGAAAGGAGCTCGGTATAATCTCCCTTTGCACGCCTGCTGATGTCGTATACGCTCACATGGGGAGCGGGCGGACGATGACGATGAAAAACGGCCTTTTAAAAGGAGAAAACGCAGCCGACGGCGTCCGTGTGAAGTTCTTGTGAAGCGGCTTTGACTTCAAAAAGGGAAGCGTGTGCACTCGCCGCTGGAGATAGCAGATTAACCTTAACCTTTTTTTCATCCGGTGCACGCTGTAATCACACAAGCTTGTTGGTTTTTTTAATGCTGCTTTCCTCAACCCGTACACGATCACTATGGAAACGGTGCACGCTTGTGTGTGTGTGTCTCTTTAATCTGCACGCTCTGAGCTGCAGCATGCACAGATTTGCTTTATGAAACTGTAATCTTCAGTCATCTCTAATCTATGATATAACCGACTGCTCCTGCCGCCGCCACCGCGCCGTCGTCCCTCTGTGTGTTTGTGTTTCTGAGCTCTTTTGTGTTTGTACTCTTCCTGCGTTTGTGTGTGTGTCCCAAGGCAAAATATATCTTCTACTAGAGCCCGCACGTTCCACTGAGCTGAAGTGTTGTGTGAGAGCGACACCTGGTGGGAGAGGAAGGAAGTGGCGCTCACAGGCTGACACATCCTGTTCATGCTCATGTATTATTTCACAAGTGACGGCGTGTTCTGTACGCTGGCAAACCTAAAAACAGCCGTGCAGTCTTATGTCATGTGTTATTTATTTAGGTGGCAGTAGAGGGCGAGTTAGAGCGAGATAGGGCGAGATAGGGCGAGATAGGGCGAGTTAGAGCGAGATAGGGCGAGTTAGAGTGAGATAGGGCGAGTTAGAGTGAGATAGGGCGAGGGAGGGAACATTGAATAAAACCAGTGCAACATTGTTGCACATGCATCCATTGTTTTCACCATTTATCCATTCAGAGTCACGGGAGCACGATTTCATCCCAGCTGTCATTGGGCGAGAGGCTGGGGCCACACCCTGGACTGTTGACCAGCCAATCACAGGGCTTCATTAATCCTAAAGGCTCCGCTCCGCCGTGTCGGGACGTTTAAGGAGCAGCCTGCACAGAAGGATAACAGAGAATGTGTCGTCATTTTCTTTATCCGGGATGTGATCCTGAGTGCAAACACAAAACATGACGTGGCTGACAACAAGGACGGCTTTAAACGTCCAAAAGTCTTAAATCTCCCTTAAATATAAAATGAGAAAGTAAGTCAGCGACGAGGGGAAAACTCAAATATTGTGTTTTGTGTTTTTAAGGATGGACGTCTTCAGTGTGTTTCTCAAAGCTTAAAGTTTAAATGTGTCTCTGTAGTGTCAGGACACACACTCTTACCTCACTCTCCCCCCTCAGGAAGCCTTCCCACCCTCTCCTCAACGCCTTCATCAGTCACATGGGCGCAGGGGGGCGTGGCCACTGGGAGTCGCCCCTGAGCTCTGTTCCCCGTCTGCCCAACCACAGTGCCTGTGAGATGGGAGAACTCACGCAGACAGGTGAGCGAGGCGACCTCTCCTCGAGTGCTGCTGTACCATCCAACAGTTTGTAGAAATGCCTCTCAGCCAATCAAATCGTCAGTCTTCATTTCTGAAGCGTTCACCTGCTTTCCTCTCATTTCAGGTGTTGTTCAGCATCTACGCAACGGGCAGCTGCTGCAGCAAGCCTACAAGCGTCACAACCTCCTGCCCTCGAACTGGTCGCCCCGCCAGGTGTGGGTCGAGACCACAGGTAAGAGCCGCACCCTGCAGAGCGGGCTGGCCTTCCTCTACGGATTCCTGCCAGACTTTGATTGGACGAAGCTGACGGTGCGGCACCAGTGGAGCACGCTGTTCTGCAGCTCGGCGTGCGACTGCCCGGCCAGGAACCGATACCTGGAGGAGGAGCAGAGGAGGCAGTATCGGCTCCGAGTGGGCGACGCCGAGCTGGAGAGGACGTACGTGGAGATGGCTCGGACTCTGGGTCTGCTCACCCGCACTCTCCGAGCATCCAATCCCATCGACTCTCTCCTGTGCCACCTGTGCCACGGCATTCCTTTCCCGTGCGTTCCCGTGGGAGACGGCGGCGCCAGTGGATGCCTGACAATGGCGCAGTTTTCTGTGATCCGTCGACAGCAGCTCGATGACGAGGTGGAGCGTAGAAAAGTGGGGCTGTACCGTAATTACGCCATCCTCGCCATGTTTCCGTACCTCAACAGAACTGCCAACAAAATGGAGCGTGTTGCTAAGGACAACGAGGCCGGTCGTCAACCTCAAGCGGGCGGGGAGGAGCTCTTCAGCCTGTCTTCAGCACACGACGTCACCATGGCGCCATTGCTGAGCGCTCTGGGACTGGAGGAGGCCCGCTTTCCACGATTTGCGGCGCGAGTAGTCTTCGAACTGTGGAAGAGTCCGCCGGCGACGCAAGGACAGCCGAAGAAGAAAGGCGGGAAGGCGAAGGCGAAAGACGGGGAACTGTTTCTCAGGGTGCTCTACAACGGCGAGGATGTGACGTTTCACACCAGCTTCTGTCGCTCCCACGAGCGCCACACGGGCCAGCCCCTCTGCCCTCTCAAGAACTTCCTGTCTTACGTCAAGAGAGACATGTTTAGAGTTTTCAACGCCACGTCCTACCAGCAGGCGTGCTTCAGGCGTCCTGTTTGACCGACGGACAGATGGTGCGGACGGCGCCTGAGTGGAAGCGAAGACGTGGCAGATGGTTGTCTTGTTTTTTTCTCCCTTTTAAAGTCGCTGCACTTTTATGCTTACATGTTTTTATCGGCGACACTTTGACATCGCTGAGCACGCCGAGACTGTCGGTCATGTTTCTAACATTTTCTACATTTTTAAAAACTGAAAGTTTTCTAAAGCGTGTTCCAGGTGAGTCGATGCTGAATGGCGCTTTATTGATGTGTTCATCAACCGTGGAAATGTACAAATCTCGTATTTTCTGAAGAAACGCGTCACAGGCTGAATCATTCCTCCTTTTTAAATACGTTCACACTAATGTCGCCGTGCTCGAGAACGCCTTTTCAAGGTCTCGTCTCAGGCCGGGAAATTCATCGAAACCAACACTCAGAACCTCGAACCCACCTAATCTTACACGTGTCGATTATTTTCAGGGCGGAGCCACATGACCAAGCTGTGACGTGGACGCAGCGTCCGTCATTTGGAGTCATTAGTCATTTAAAGGAAGACGACACCGAACAAACAGAAGTCAGATGTAAACATGTTATTGATTCTCTACTGTTATAGAGAAGTGAATTTCTATTTTTAATCTGAAATGTGTAGTTTCCATTTCAAGCTTTGATTTCAGTTTGAAGTCACCACAGAGCAGATCATCAGATACGATCACTCTTTCATCACAAACAAGAGAGCCTGACGGTGAACTATGAACAAAATAATCTTTAATTAATCCTAATAGAGGTCATTTGAGGTCACATCGCCCCGCCCTAGTCTTGACTTGAATCCAAAGCATTTTAAATGTAGAGCAGTCCAGAGCCCCAGGGAGACGCCTCTTTCTAAATAATCACTTTATTTGTGTCACGGTCTAAGTGAGGGACACGCCCCCTGCACACAGGTTGATGTTTGTCAGTGATATTGATGGTCTTGGTCTCACCCTGCCTTTGTCTGGTCTGGTCCTGTCTCGGTCTTGGTTAGACCAGTCTGGACTACAACAGTAGTTCAGTCCCAGACCTTTCATGTCTTTAGATTTTAAAAATCTTTGAAAGATGTTTCAGATCATTTTTACTTGTTTTGTTTTGTTTGACTCCAACTGTCTCTGTTCTCAGAAAAGAACCGTGTGGGTAGTTTCAGATCATCTGTTTACAATGACATTCCACTTATTGTTTATCAATCTAATAAAGTTTCATCATGAGCAGAAATGATATCAGTGCAGCTGCTTCCGATTTATTGTGTGTGCGTACAATTGGCCGAGTGCTGGAGGTAAAGGTCCATTTTTTTCATTTCTGTCACTTCTGTTATTCAACCACTGGGTGGCGTGTTAGCTCCACAAACCGAGTCCTTCCCATCTGCTGCAGTCACTTATCCACTTTGTCAACAGAGCTGCAGAGAAAGCAGCACATAGTCGATACCTTTATATAAAAACCCTGAGTGCCTTTTCTCCCCAGCCAGCGGACGCATCGTGTGTCTTCAGCATTAGGGACGCAATAAGACGCTGACATGGTGTCAGTCGTACGCCTCATTTTCAAAAGGGCCTCAGCGTGCTCGCACTGCGCTTCTCTCCATGCAGGATCCTCAAACCCAGGAAAGCATCGACTGGAACAATGCAACAAGAGAACGTTTATGAAGTGACGTTTTGCAGTGTCTGGACTTTGATTTATTCCGGCATGAGGGGGAGACAAAGAGCCTTCACTTTGAAACACTTCCTCCAGGTGTGCTGGAGAACGTTCTGCAGGGACCAACAGAGGGGACTGGAGAACGTTCTGCAGGGACCAACAGAGGGGACTGGAGAACGTTCTCCAGGGACCAACAGAGGGGACTGGAGAACATTCTGCAGACCAACAGAGGGGACTGGAGAACGTTCTACAGGGACCAACAGAGGGGACTGGAGAACGTTCTACAGGGACTAACAGAGGGGACTGGAGAACGTTCTACAGGGACTAACAGAAGGGACTGGAGAACGTTCTACAGGGACTAACCGAAGGGACTGGAGAACGTTCTGCAGACTAACAGAGGGGACTAGAGAACGTTCTGCAGACTAACAGAGGGGACTGGAGAACGTTCTGCAGACTAACAGAGGGGACTGGAGAACGTTCTGCAGACTAACAGAGGGGACTGGAGAACGTTCTGCAGGGACTAACAGAGGTACTGGAGAACGTTCTGCAGACTAACAGGGGACTGGAGAACGTTCTGCAGACCAAAAGAGGGGACTGGAGAACGTTCTGCAGACCAACAGAGGGGACTGGAGAACGTTCTACAGGGACCAACAGAGGGGACTGGAGAACGTTCTACAGGGACTAACAGAAGGGACTGGAGAACGTTCTAAAGGGAGTAACCGAAGGGACTGGAGAACGTTCTGCAGACTAACAGAGGGGACTAGAGAACGTTCTGCAGACTAACAGAGGGGACTGGAGAACGTTCTGCAGGGACTAACAGAGGGCACTGGAGAACGTTCTGCAGGGAATAACAGAGGGAACTGGAGAATGTTCTGCAGGGACCAACAGAGGGGACTGGAGAACGTTCTACAGGGACCAACAGAGGGGACTGGAGAACATTCTGCAGACCAACAGAGGGGACTGGAGAACGTTCTACAGGGACCAACAGAGGGGACTGGAGAACGTTCTACAGGGACTAACAGAGGGGACTGGAGAACGTTCTACAGGGACTAACAGAAGGGACTGGAGAACGTTCTACAGGGACTAACCGAAGGGACTGGAGAACGTTCTGCAGACTAACAGAGGGGACTAGAGAACGTTCTGCAGACTAACAGAGGGGACTGGAGAACGTTCTGCAGACTAACAGAGGGGACTGGAGAACGTTCTGCAGACTAACAGAGGGGACTGGAGAACGTTCTGCAGGGACTAACAGAGGTACTGGAGAACGTTCTGCAGACTAACAGGGGACTGGAGAACGTTCTGCAGACTAACAGAGGGGACTGGAGAACGTTCTGCAGACCAAAAGAGGGGACTGGAGAACGTTCTGCAGACCAACAGAGGGGACTGGAGAACGTTCTACAGGGACCAACAGAGGGGACTGGAGAACGTTCTACAGGGACTAACAGAAGGGACTGGAGAACGTTCTAAAGGGAGTAACCGAAGGGACTGGAGAACGTTCTGCAGACTAACAGAGGGGACTAGAGAACGTTCTGCAGACTAACAGAGGGGACTGGAGAACGTTCTGCAGACTAACAGAGGGGACTGGAGAACGTTCTGCAGGGACTAACAGAGGTACTGGAGAACGTTCTGCAGAACGTTCTGCAGACTAACAGAGGGGACTGGAGAACATTCTGCAGGGACTAACAGAGGTACTGGAGAATGTTCTGCAGGGACCAACAGAGGGGACTGGAGAACGTTCTGCAGACTAACAGAGGGGACTGGAGAACGTTCTGCAGACTAACAGAGGGGACTGGAGAACGTTCTGCAGGGACTAACAGAGGTACTGGAGAACGTTCTGCAGACTAACAGGGGACTGGAGAACGTTCTGCAGACTAACAGAGGGGACTGGAGAACGTTCTGCAGACTAACAGGGGACTGGAGAACATTCTGCAGGTACTAACAGAGGGGACTGGAGAATGTTCTGCAGACTAACAGAGGGGACTGGAGAACGTTCTGCAGACTAACAGAGGGGACTGGAGAACGTTCTGCAGACTAACGGGGGACTGGAGAACGTTCTGCAGACCAACAGAGGGGACTGGAGAACGTTCTACAGGGACTAACAGAGGGGACTGGAGAAAGTTCTGCAGACCAACAGAGGGGACTGGAGAACGTTCTACAGGGACTAATAGAGGGGACTGGAGAACGTTCTGCGGGGAGGCAGTGAAGGTCATGAAGGATGGGGGGGTGATGTGGTCACAGGTGAGAAGGCGAACAGCAGAGTTCTGGACATATTTGGGTTTCTTGGGTGTTTTGGAAGATGGACTATGAGTCGCAGTAATCCAGTCTGGAAGTAATCCAGTCTACAAAGACCCTTTCACACTTCACACAGCTGTTTGTACCTGAATGGAAACGCAGACAACAAGGAGCTGGAGGAAACTCTTAGTTGTAGCTGCTGGGACGACTTGATCACCTTCTTTCTCCCCCTGACCTTCCACTCACCTCTGATTCCCAACCTTGAGCCAAACACAAAAAGTCAATGCAGATTTATTCCCAAACTTCCCCGCTCATATTCCAAACCTTTTCCCCGGCTGCTTCCCGTGTTATTCTACAAACCTTCCCTGACTGACTGATTCGTCCGCCTCTTGTCCTGACATCTCCCACCGACGCCTTTCCCTCCCCGACACCCCGCTGCCACCCACGCCTCTGATGTCATCCGGCCAGAGTGAGGTGCAGCAGCAATTTTCTCCCGCCACAACTCGCTCAACCTTTGATGTTGTTACATCGCCTCCAGCTTTGGCTCATGCACCAGCGTCTCAGTGTGTGTGTGTGTGTGTGTGTGTGTGTGTGTGTGTGTGTGAGAGAGAGAGAGAGAGAGAGAGGGTAAAGACAGATCAAGGTGAATGTAGAGTGTGTGTGTGTATGTGTGTGTTTTCTTTTTTACACGGCTTGATGTAGCCTCAGAACCTTATCCACTCGATCCAGTCTGTGTGTGTGTGTGTGTGTGTGTGTGTGTGTGTGTGTGTGTGTGTGTGTGTGTGTGTGTGTGTGTGTGTGTGTGTGTGTGTGTGTGTGTGTGTGTGTGTGTGTGTGTGTGTGTGTGTGTGTTTGAAGAGATGATTCAGAGACGGTTGGCCTAAACGCGAGGAGAGGAGACTTGTGGTCAGAAGCACAGACTGGAGAGAGGGAGAGGTTGCGGTTATGGATCGACTTGATGGAATCATCCTCCGGACTCGGCTCAGTCCAAAACCACAGTTTGGAGGAATTATCCAGACAGAGATTAGATCTGATGTTGTGAAGAGGTTACAGAGGAGGATGAACAGGAGCTATCATGCTCAGGTTCATCTTTGCCTGAGAAAAGAGCCAGTTAGAGCGCATGTGGCTGAGACTGACATGTTATTATAGGCTGCACTGTCAGACCTCGTCGTGCAGACAGACGGATTATTCCACCAAATATTTAACCATACGTGAGGTTCTCTGGGACGCTGCTAGATGAAGTGCTACTCATTATTTAAAGACTTATTTAAAGCTCTTCTTTGTATTCTCGCTGAGATCACAATGAAGACGTTCAAACCTGTTCAAAGGTCGACCATCCCTGTGATTACGCCTTCAACACGAGTAATGCAGAAACTAAAATCCCGACTTGGAGGATTTCAGCAGTCCAACATGGCTGCTACGCTAAGCGGTAACTTCTGTGTTTATAAGCAGCTTCTGACAGAGAGAGAGAGCGTGGGACCAGGACTGTGTGTGTGTGTGTGTGTGTGTGTGTGTGTGTGTGTGTGTGTGTGTGTGTGTGTGTGTGTGTGTGTGTGTGGGGCTCTGTGCCGTAAGTGACGGACGCACGCGGCCCAGCTAATTGAGTTTGGTCATTACTGTCTCACTCTCCTCAATCAAGAGTTCGTTTATCCCGTCCTCCATCACACACACACACACACAGACACAGACACAGACACACACACACACACACACACACACACACACACAGACACTCATTGAAAACACCATGTGGATGTAACTTTCCTTTTCTTTGTGCATAAAATCTTTGAGCACTTTTTTGAAGTGTGTGTTTAAAAAGCTTCAGTGTTCAGTGTTCAATTAAAAAAAACTTTATTTGTCCCTGGTGGTCGACAGAGCAGTAAATGAACGACAGTGCACCACAGATAAAGTGACAACACAAGGTTCAGTGACGTCTCTCCCAGGAGTCGTCTGAAGAGGTTTAGTAATTCTCTAGTGTTGCCTCTCGTGTGTTTCTTAGTCTCAGTCTTTAGTGTTTCCTGTTTTATTTTGTAGTTGTCTGATTTCCTGCCTCTCTGTGTTTGTCTTGATGACCCTGATTGTCCTCACCTGTCTCATTAGTGTCACCTGTCTGATTACTCCAGGTCCGTTTAGTCTCTGTCTTTGTCACCCTCTGTGTCAGTTCATTGTAGTTTTGGTACCCCGTCTCATTGGATCAGTGTTTGTTTGTTGTTTTGGTCTTTCAGTTTAAATAAATTATTAGTTTTTTTTCTGCACTTGGGTCCTCCTCCCTCTTTTCTGCCCGAAACCCGTGACATGAAGTCCGGGGACGTTTATGCAAATCAGGCCGAATTTGTTTTGCAAATGACTTCTTTGATTAACAGCGTGCGACATTAGAAATCAAAAAGGACTCAGGAACATTATATTTACGCCTGTGATGAATCTCTTCAAGTTAACATCAGGGATGAAGTGTTTTTGTAAATTTGACATTTAAAAGTTTATTTTTTTTGATCTTTGAAGGGATCATAATGTGAAACATATGAACAGTTAGAACATGTGGTAATATAAACAGAGATGTCAGAGGACTGTTCGGATACCTGGCTGAGTTCACCTTCAGGTGTGTCTGTAAAAACACAGACGCAGACGACTTCTCTCCTTTAAGAGCTTTAATGTGACTTCACACAGAGTACAAACATGAGATGCATTTCATACAATCGTGTTTACTTTCAAATATAAACATCATCAAATCCATCAGTCATTAATGTAATAAACTAAGGCACTCAATAAACGAATGGGCTAATTATTCAAACCATGACCGTGAGTTCAGCAAATACACAAACTACAAATCTGAGACTCAATCAGGTCACAAGTCAAACATGAGAATAAAAGAACTGATAACTCATTAAATACGACTCACACCTCTGCACTTTTATTTAGCTCGGACAGAATTTGGCTCCTTATCTTTAGAGTTGCAGGTTTCTGAGAAACTCCTCTATTTCTCTGCACATGATGCCTCTGTCTCTAGTCTTCTCCAGGATTCTGATGCTCTTCTCACGGAAGAAAGATCTTTCTGGTATTTCTGCTGCATTCATGTTATACTGAATCGACCCGTGGAGATCATTTCGTTCAAAGTTTAAATACTTTGCGTAGCTGTAGTACAGCACCTGTTTGTCTCCAGGTTCTAGCTCACTTTGCAGGAGCTCCTGATACATCTGCTCAGCTCTGGCCTTCCCGTGACGTGACTTTGCAAGGATAGTGGCAAGGTCAATTTTCACCAGGAGTGAAGAGTGAGGGTACAGAGAGATCACCTCCTCGTGGAGTCTGATTGCTCTGTCCATGTCGCCTGGTCTCACGGTGCCAAACAAAATCTTGTTTCTGTAGGAGTGCGCAGCACGTCTCATGAGACGACGCTGATCTGGATGTATTTTCAGAGCATCTTCTGCTAAAACAAAGGCCTCATCAACACCGAAGAACTTTTGGTAGACCCTTAATAACTCTCTAAAACAATCGTATTTGACAGGAGCTCTCAGAACCTGTCTGGCTGTCTCACAGATTTCACCTTGAATGTGTTCAGCACGTCGCCTGTGGTAGAGAACCGCCAGGTACAAGTTCTCTGGATCCCGTTCCTTGGCTCGTCTCATTTTCTCCAGTAGGTCAGGGTCCGGACTTGTGTTCTTGACTAATGCTAGGACATAGCTGGTGTTCCACTCCACCATGTCCGGCTGCATGCTGGCAGCTTTCTCAAAGTACTCAACAGCCAGATTGATGTCTCCTCTTACGAACATCAGGGTCCAGGCCTTCTCAGCGTAGATCTCTGGATGGAGCTCGCCCTGGGATGGAGATGGGTATTCTCTCATCAGGGCATCAACCTTTGACAGGTAAGCCTGACTCTCTGCTTCATCTCCCAGGTGGTGGTGCAGCCAGGCCAGGTTCCCGTAGTTCACCACTAACCAAGGACCCTCATCTGCCTCTCTCAGCTTGTTGAGGGTCTCTGCAGCCTTCTGGAACAAACTCTTCGCCTCTTCATTTAACCCCAGCTTATACTGAATGAACCCCCGCAGGTTGTAAATGTGGCCCAGCCATCGGTTCCCGTCTTCTGGAAGGATGTCTTCCATCTTGTCCCTGAGAAGTAGCAGGACTGTCCTTCTGCGGTCCAGGTCCCAGGTGAAGTGGCACAGCAGGGACTCCAGTGTGGTTTGACTCAGAGCAGCACTGAAGGAGAAGAAAAGTTAAAAACACATTCACCCTATCCTTCTCTTCTTTCTGCATCTTGTCCCATTTCAAGCTCAGCTCAGTTTATCAGATGTTCATCATGATCCGGGTCTGCTGAAGATTTCTGCCTGTTAAAGGGAAGTTTGTTCTTCTATGATGGATTAAGCTGAGCTCTTTAATATATCCATCAGTAAGGTCCTTTACCTGCTTTTATAAAGTGTCTCCAGATAACACCTGTTATGAACTGACTCTATACAAATAAAGATTGATTGATTGATTGATTCAGACACATGAGCAAGTTCGGATGTTTAAAATGGGCACTGCAGTCTGAATTGTAGGTGCAGAAGAAAAAGGGTTCAAGAGCTAATAATGGGATAATTAAAAAACACTCACCTCATCTTTTCTGTTTCCTTCCTCTCAGTGTTTCTATAACTGAAGCAGATGTTTGCTCTTGATGCTCCTTCGGTCCCGGTGACGCCCTAAATGCCGCTGCGATGTAAAGACTGAGACATCAGTGTGCAGCAGATTCAAATCTTCTGCAGTCCAGGCAAATTTTGCAGGCGAGTCATTTGGGTGTCAATTAATCCTCCTTTCTTCATCAGCTCGGTGTTCTCTGACTTTCCTTTTAAAAAACCCCCATAATGACACACACAAGTCTGTCAGAGCAAATAATTACAGCTAGCCGTGTTTCAAAGAATGTGGCGCTCCATCAGAGCAAAAGAAGCGTTTTAAAGTTCGTCATTGTTATTATTATCCGGGACATCCACGGGATTTTTCAGGAGATTTCTGAAGGTGTGAAAATGGTACGAGATATCTTTTCAGCACTGTAGCCAGATTTAGTTTGATTTTATATTATTTAACAATAAAATTCCAATTAACCTTTCAGAACTAAATGACATTTTTTTTGCATCTAAACCATCAACCTGTCTTTTAGACTCAGTCCCAACGTGTGTGTTGTCTCATGCGTTGTCTTTATAACCTCGACTTGTCTGCCTTCGTCATCTATCTTTAGTGTTTGCACTCAGTGAATGTCTGAGTGTGTCTCTTGCTGGGATTGGGCGGGCGAGCAAGAGAGAGAGAGAAAGAGAGAGAGGGAGAGTGTGTCTGTGTTTGTGTTGCATAATGGTAAAACAACCTCTTGAATGCAAATGGATTTTGGAGGACCCCCCCCCCCCCCCCCCCCCCCTTTGTCAGTCCAGAGAGGAAAAACTGAAAGAGAAGAACACAGACGTACACACCGAACACACGAGAGCGGGAGACGTGCATGCTGATGCACGACGAGTCAACGAGGGGGGGGCTTGGTAAATGGGTCAGGCCTGTCTGCCATCCTAGGCACATACACACGGCGTGCAGCCCCCAGAGAGAGAGCCAGACTGTACAACATGGTGCTGAGAGGAGAGACGACAGGAGGAATATGAAGAGGTGGATCGAGGATGGATCGCGGGGAAGCTACGTGTAGATGGACAGATGTGCTGTTAGTCTGAAAGGGTCAGTTTATGTTCGTCACAGAGACTAATGTTATCAGGGGTTCACCGGCCATGCCTGGAGTTTGAAATGACGGATTCTTAAAGGGTTAATCCAAACCACTGACCCTTTGAAGAAGATTACTCTGCTCCTGTCAAAAGACTCGTCGCACACACGAAAGATAATTCTCAAGACTAAATGATGCATCAGTCGCCCACTAAGAAAGATGTAGTGGGTTGTTTAAGCCAGGACTCCCTTGTATGTGAGATTTTTATTTATTTTTTACCTCGGGGGGGGGGGGGGGGGGGGGGGGGGGGAGGATATTCAAAATACAGGTTAAACACACAGTTTGTAAATTCTGCCACCAGGGGGCTCTCATTCACAACAATAACAAAAGATGATGTTGAGGCTGGCGGGGAATCATGGGAGCGATTCTCTCTGCTTCTCCACCCTCACCTCCGATAGAGAGATGAACTCCACGCTTGAATATTTAGTTACCTCTTTCATTAGCACTGAATCATACCGGCCTGTATGTCTTTATTGGCATTTACTCTTTCAATATGCGAGTAGCTCGATTGCTGATATCCGAGAGCAAAGCCTCTCGGAGCGACCTGGGTGTGACCTGTGACAGGTCTCTGACCCGTGGTCCTGAATGTGCTCCAGCCTGCTGCACCGGTCATCTTTTCATGGCACGCTGCTGCCTGATGAAAGGACACGCTGAGCTTGTTTGCTGGACTAGAAGAAAGGGGGACGAGGCGATCCGTCACTGAAGTGAGAACTGCTCCATGGACACAAACAGATGAAAGGGTTAATTTGGTTTGACAGCACAAACAATGAGTAATGACAGCAACGCCTCCTCTCCCTCCGCTGCCTTTGCATAGTTTCTTTTGTAACTTTTTTCCTGAAGCATGGCCTTATTAGCTGTACGGCCTCTGCTGCTCGCTCGCCGTGTGCGCCGAAGTAAACACGTTTTGGGAATAGCAGCCAATCCATCACGGGCGTCCTGCTGAAATGTTTCTCCCCAGGGCCCTGCAGCGCTGCGGTATCAGGTGGAAGGGTTCCACTTCCTGTCTTTGTGGGCAGGTTCCTGGCCGAGGGGGGACAATCTCCATATTGGCCCCTTGAGGGTTCGACGTCCAACCCATGGGCAACAATACCTGTTCCACAGAGATCCAGACGGCGCCACTCTGCACCCTGTGGAAGGGTGTGTGCAACTGTGTGTTCGTATGATTGTGAGCAACAAGGAAGTCGATTTCTGCCTCCAAGAATAGATCCACACAGGCATGTTAGCGTGACCTGAAGGTGTCGAGATGCAGCGCCCACGATAACCATGACACCGCAATTCTGTGATATCAACGCAATCATGTAACTGATACACACACACACACACACACACACACACACACACACACACACACACACACACACACACACACACACACACACACACAGATTTTAAATTGAATCTCTCTCGTGCATGCTGCTAAAGTTATGAAAGACGGGGAATAAAAACAATTAAAACCGTAAGCAGTGATATAGCGCCCGAAGCACCCCGCACATGTCGCCGTGTGTTGCGACCACGGGAGCGCAGCCGCGACACGTGGCCAAGCAGCAGCCCACATCAAAGTCTGATGGTACACCGTGGCCACGCCCTTCAACGAAATAACGTGCGGCGCACAATGAGAGATCTCAAACATGTCTAGAATACACTGATACTGAGTTTACGATGATACGATGATAAACGCTTTTGGAGGAGTTCGTTCAGATAACTAACCTGTGAAGAAGGAATTTCGGCCATTTAAAAAAAGATGGCGGACTTCCTGTTTGGTTATGACTATGGGTGTAAGAGGATTTTATGTAGCTCCTGACATGCCTAATGAGTAAAAAAAATGTATGCATGTAGGACAAAAAAACAACATAGGGAGGACTTTTTGAAAATGTCAAGGGGGCGCCACTGAGTCATTTAGCCACGCCCACTTTTTCTACCAACATGACAAGTTTCATTTTTCTCCTGGGATCATGTGTGTGATGTTTGGTGACTCTACGCCTACATTAAGCCCCTTAACAAACTACTTCCTCCACTTCCGCTCCACCTCGCCCTCTGCTCCACCCTCCGCTCCACCTCGCCCTCTGCTCCACCCTCCGCTCCACCTCGCCCTCCGCTCCACCTCGCCCTCCGCTCCACCTCGCCCTCCGCTCCACCTCCGCTCCACCTCGCCCTCCGCTCCACCCTCCGCTCCACCTCGCCCTCCGCTCCACCCTCCGCTCCACCTCGCCCTCCGCTCCACCTCGCCCTCCGCTCCACCCTCCGCTCCACCTCGCCCTCCGCTCCACCTCCGCTCCACCTCGCCCTCCGCTCCACTTCCGCTCCACCTCGCCCTCCACTCCACCTCCGCTCCACCTCGCCCTCTGCTCCACCTCCGCTCCACCTCGCCCTCCACTCCACCTCCGCTCCACCTCGCCCTCCGCTCCACCTCGCCCTCCGCTCCACCTCGCCCTCCACTCCACCTCCGCTCCACCTCGCCCTCTGCTCCACTTCGCCCTCCGCTCCACCTCGCCCTCCGCTCCACCTCCGCTCCACCTCGCCCTCCGCTCCACTTCCGCTCCACTTCGCCCTCCGCTCCACCTCGCCCTCCGCTCCACTTCGCCCTCCGCTCCACCTCGCCCTCCGCTCCACTTCCGCTCCACTTCGCCCTCCGCTCCACCTCGCCCTCCGCTCCACTTCGCCCTCCGCTCCACTTCGCCCTCCGCTCCACTTCGCCCTCCGCTCCACTTCGCCCTCCGCTCCACCTCGCCCTCCGCTCCACTTCGCCCTCCGCTCCACTTCCGCTCCACTTCGCCCTCCGCTCCACCTCGCCCTCCGCTCCACTTCCGCTCCACTCCACCTCGCCCTCCACTCCACCTCGCCCTCCGCTCCACCTCGCCCTCCGCTCCACCTCGCCCTCCGCTCCACCTCCGCTCCACCTCGCCCTCCGCTCCACCTCGCCCTCCGCTCCACCTCCGCTCCACCTCCGCTCCACCTCGCCCTCCGCTCCACCTCCGCTCCACCTCGCCCTCTGCTCCACCTCTGCTCCACCTCGCCCTCCGCTCCACCTCGCCCTCCGCTCCACCTCCGCTCCACCTCGCCCTCCGCTCCACCTCGCCCTCCGCTCCACCTCCGCTCCACCTCTGCTCCACTTCGCCCTCTGCTCCACCTCCGCTCCACCTCGCCCTCTGCTCCACTTCGCCCTCTGCTCCACCTCGCCCTCTGCTCCACCTCCGCTCCACTTCGCCCTGCGCTCCACTTCGCCCTCCGCTCCACCTCGCCCTCTGCTCCACCTCTGCTCCACCTCCGCTCCACCTCGCCCTCTGCTCCACCTCTGCTCCACCTCGCCCTCCGCTCCACCTCGCCCTCCGCTCCACCTCCGCTCCACCTCGCCCTCCGCTCCACCTCGCCCTCCGCTCCACCTCCGCTCCACCTCTGCTCCACTTCGCCCTCTGCTCCACCTCCGCTCCACCTCGCCCTCTGCTCCACTTCGCCCTCCGCTCCACCTCGCCCTCCGCTCCACCTCCGCTCCACCTCGCCCTGCGCTCCACCTCTACGACGGGCGGCTGTTTGTCACATCCTACCTGTGTGAGATCAGTCGCCTCAATCATTACCAAACACAGATCGAAGCTGGACGTTGAAAATGTGTTCAGTGCGTCTCCGCTCCGTTACGGCGCCCTCTGCAGCAGATATGCAAGGTCAGAGTTTCACACGGTTTTTAGCATGCTGATGTTGGCGTTCTGTTCTGAGCTGGATGAGGAATCTTCTTGGTCAGATGATGAAAAGTTGGAGGTCTGCAGGTTGAATCTCACCAAAGTCCAATCCTAAAAGAAGAACTGAAATGTGGAACGTAAAGACGAAGGAGAAAAAAACAGTGAAGAGGCAGAAAAAAAGAAAATGGATGACGTGACATCATCAGCACTGAGCGGCTTGTTTCACCCTCTGGAATAAATTCTGCAGCTCTTTTCTATTGTTGATGCCAACGAGAAGCGCCACGGGTATAAGATCAATAAGTCCCCGTTCTGCCAGGGAGCTTGGCATTACTGCACAAATCTATAACACTGTTTGGAATTATTATCACAAATCCATTGCTCCTGTTTTCCCGCTAAAAGAGCCGGGGAGGCTGTCGAAACAATGAGAGCGAATCGATGGCTACGGCAAACAAAGCACGCCCCGCAGAGAGCCCAGCGAAGGCAACGCCACACACACACACACACACACACACACACACACACACACACACACACTCAAAAACAAATTCAGTATTATGATTAGTATGGTTCAATAGTTCCTCTTCTGCTTTCTCCTCGGAGAGCTTCACACTCCACCCTGAGTGGAGGAAGAAATGGATGTTTCCATCTATCTTTCAAGAGGTAATGAAGTCATCGTCCCCGGATAGATGTGTCCCGACCCTGTCGTCTCCTCATGGTGACTCATCTGCCTGTTGCTCCAATCACAAGCCACGCTCACACACACACACACACACACACACACACACACTGAAGTGTACATGCTCATGCATTGCTTACACACACTCTAACCTTTTCTCCTCTCACTGTTTACATCCCCATCATAACAGATCACTCGTATCAGACGTCACACAGAGGAACACACACACACACACACACACACACACACACACACACACACACACACACACACACACACGTAGAGTGCTAATACTGCGGGTGAATTATGAGTATAGGAAGAGGGATGTCCAAACACACACACACACACACACACACACACTTCGTCCCTTCTTTCATATTGAAAGACAAACATCACTTAAACATGGCACCTTGACAGGTGCATCTGAAAAGGTTTACTGTTATATTTGGTAACAGACATGATGTGATAAATGTTTGAGTGAGAGGTCGAGAACCAAGCAGCTGAGGGAAAAGGAACACAATTAAATATCAATAATGTCTGTGTCACAATGGAAGATAAGTCCGATGATACAAGTAAGACGGTGCTAAGAAGCCAAAAAACAGCTAACCAAATGAAACGTTCACAAAAGAACTGTGACCTCCCAGCCCCCCAATACGATCAGAGGACTTGGTATGACCCATCTCTATAAAACCAGACTCCACCCTCAGCCCCTATTTAGCCGCACTCCAAACCAGCTGGTGGCAGTATTGCACCAAAATGTTGCCAACAGCCAGAAAACACCAAGAAGAAGAAGAAGCTCCATCTTGCTGTAGCTGCTGAAGTTCTCTGCTCAACTCAACTCCAGAGTGAGGAAAACAAAGGTAAGTGCTGAGGTGACAAGTCGCTAGCAAGTTAATACAACCAACCTGCAACACCCCAAAGTTTATTTTGAACTCTGAGAGCCTTCAGTAAAGAGTCGTAGGGTTAGGGTTAGGGTTAGCCTTCAGTAAAGAGTCGTAGGGTTAGGGTTAGCCTTCAGTAAAGAGTCGTAGGGTTAGGGTTAGCCTTCAGTAAAGAGTCGTAGGGTTAGGGTTAGCCTTCAGTAAAGAGTCGTAGGGTTAGGGTTAGCCTTCAGTAAAGAGTCGTAGGGTTAGGGTTAGCCTTCAGTAAAGAGTCGTAGGGTTAGGGTTAGCCTTCAGTAAAGAGTCGTAGGGTTAGGGTTAGGGTTAGCCTTCAGTAAAGAGTCGTAGGGTTAGGGTTAGGGTTAGCCTTCAGTAAAGAGTCGTAGGGTTAGGGTTAGCCTTCAGTAAAGAGTCGTAGGGTTAGGGTTAGCCTTCAGTAAAGAGTCGTAGGGTTAGGGTTAGCCTTCAGTAAAGAGTCGTAGGGTTAGGGTTAGCCTTCAGTAAAGAGTCGTAGGGTTAGGGTTAGCCTTCAGTAAAGAGTCGTAGGGTTAGGGTTAGGGTTATGAGTGGCGATGCCGGGTTTAATCAGGGCATGTGGATGCTGAAAGTTAAACATGAAAATCCTCTGTGAAGGAAGAAAATACACATCAGCGTAAAGCCGTACTCAGTAAGACGATACTGCCCGACGGCGAGCAGTTCTCGCCGCGTGCAAAGACACACAGACGACCTTCATGGGAACGCTTAAGAGGCGGAGGACAGCTGAACGGCCCGGCTCTCAGACAGAATGAAATATCTGACATAGTTTGGATGGAGGACTTTCACGCCTTTCATACTCACCCTCTCACACACACACACACACACACACACACACACACACACACACACACACACACACACACACACACACACACACACACACACAGAGCAGGCTGTCTCACACCACATAAACACGTATTAGCCGTATCGTCTCTCATCGTCACTTTATGCCACTGCATCAGGTGTTAACACGCCGCGCTAATGCACCACTGAGGCAGACGTAGATGGGTTTCGTCCCCGACCTCAGTGACCCCCGACCTCAGTGACCCCCGACCTCAGTGACCCCCGACCTCAGTGACCCCGACCTCAGTGACCCCCGACCTCAGTGACCCTGACCTCAGTGACCCCGACCTCAGTGACCCTGACCTCAGTGACCCCGACCTCAGTGACCCCGACCTCAGTGACCCTGACCTCAGTGACCCCGACCTCAGTGACCCCGACCTCAGTGACCCCGACCTCAGTGACATGGTTTTTTATCTATGTTAATAATTGAATAAATTGTTCCATAAAAAAGAGAGTGTATTTATAATCCTGTCTCCTCGCGCCCGTGCTGCGTGTGCCGTGACAGACGGCCACATGCGTAAACCAACAACGGACGAAGCCAGAGTGACGTCACCCATCTGTGCCTGCAGGGGGCGCTGCAGGACCTTATTACTTCTGTTATATCTGCACCAGGCCTTCTCTGGGATTTGCAGCTTTTTGCTTTGTTTTCTGTGTGTGTTTTTAATTCTTATTGGTCGCAGCGTGTTTGATATCTTCACAGGTTAAAAACTTTTCTCACATTATCTTATTATTACAGACTTACAGTATTTTGCTCTTTTTAAAAACTTCTGCACGTCTCTTGATAAACTTTGCATTGTGTGTGATGTCGCTGCATGATTTTTTAAATGTAGAGCGTTTCCTCCATTTTGCCTCAGTAACATCCTCAGGACTTATCCTGCTTTAATGCACAAAATGAGCGACATGCTGGTCACGGCCAGATCAAAGCCAATGACAGCTGAGGAGAACAAAGAGTCAATCGAACACTCTCTTACTTCTGTTTACAAATTAAATTACAAATGAACTCTGGTCCCTGCCATCTCCAAAAGTTCTCTGATGACTCCTCCATCGTGGACCACATCACTGACGACAACGAGGACGAGTACAGAGGTCTGATCGAGAGCTTCGTCACAAAGGAGGTGGTCGTGGACTACAGGGGGAAGAGGTGCCCCTCTGTCCTAGTCATCATTCAGGGGGAGGAAGTGGAGAGGGTGGACTCTTACAAGCACCTTGGGGTTCACATTATCAATAAGCTGGACTGGTCCCGTAACACTGAAGCCATCTTCAGGAAAGGACAGAGCAGGCTTCCTGAGGAGACTCTGATCTTTCAGTGTCTGTAACAGACTCCTTAAGACCTTCTACCAGTCTGTGGTGGCCAGCACACTCTTCTCTGCTGTGGTGTGCTGGTGGGGTGGCATCAAGACTGGTGAGGCAAACAGGATTAATAAACTGGTCAAGAAGGCCCGCTCTGTCGTTGGCCTGGAACTGGAGACTCTGGAGACAGTGGCTGAGAGGAGGATGAAGGATCCTATCCATCCTGGATAACTCCTCTCACCGTCTCCATGACGAGCTGTGGGAGATGAGCAGCTCCTTCAGCCAACGACTTCTTGTTTTGATTCTGCACTGCTGCTGCTGTAACGCCTGAATTTCCCCATTGGGGATCATTAAAGTAATATCCTATCCTAAATGCATTCATCAAGTCAGCAAGTTATGAGAGGTGCATGTTCATGTGAGGCTGACCGAGACCAAGACTGTCACTGTTTACTTTTATTATGTGCAAACTAAGTATGCTGTTAAGTTTAGTTTCAATTCATCGTTTTATTAAATACAAGGGACTTTTATTTTGAAGTTGACTTTGATGTCACGTTGGAGATTTTGATTTGCAGCCTCGATGTCATTTGATTTCATTTGTATTTGGAGTGTTGCTGCTTTGATTACATGCTGCACGTGTTATTTATGTTTGTCTATAGTGTTTAATAATTGTCATATTTTATATCGTTCAGTTCAGTTTTCACGGTGGATTTGAAAAACACGTTGAGTAAACCTGTTGCAAGAAAGCCGCTGTGCTTAGAGGGAATTAAAACGACCATAAATATCAGTGAAACATCTTCTGTGCAGGGGGAATGTCACCCTCTCATTAGCTGAGACTCCCCCTGCTGGCCATGAGAGAGATTGCAGGTTTAAGGGCCTACACTCACTGTGATACAGTTTATGGATCTGTGTCAGTATAAGGTCTCCCTCATGTATCAGGTTTCAATGTTTGATTATATGTCACATCACACACACATACACACAGCGTCGGCTGATTGGTTAACCTTCCAAAGGCTCCTGCTGATCTCGGGGGAATTGCTCTTAGAAAGTTGGAGGTAGTAATTATAAGTTTTGCTCTCCTCTCCATAGAAAGTTGCAGGTCTAGTTGGTCCAGTCATGTCTGATGGAGAGATAAAAAGAGGAGGAGGAGGAGAAAGGCTTGATCTCAGCATACAGCAGAAATAGATGACTAACTAAATAGGAGGCCCAGCCGGCCGTGACCACAATCAATGGGCTTTCTCTAAGTGTCTTCGATTTAAACTTACACTCCTCTCTCTAATGCAATCTCTCTCTCTCTCTCTCTCTCTCTCTCTCTCTCCATATACACACACATGCATATGTTCATATACCTGCACCCCTCCTTTGTCCATCCTTTGCTTATTGCCTCGTCTCCTCCCTTCTCTTTGCTTTCTTAACTCATCTTCCTCCGTTAATCCGTCTTTTCGTGTTCTGTCATCTCTTTTTCCATCTTTCTTTCAAACGTGTGTTCCCTCTTTGTTTTGTGTTTTTGCATTTCCTTTCCTTTTTCTCTTCTGTCCCTCTCCCTCCTCATTCCCTCTACTTCTCCACCATGTTCTCCTTTTTTTCCCATCCTGTCTCTTCTTCCTGATAACTCACTTTCCCTCCCTCCTTACCTCCTTACATTCATCTCCGGCCTCCCAGCTTGTTGTCTTGCCTTCCTTGCACATCCTTCCCTCCTCCTCTCTGCAGACCCCCCCACCCACCTGAAATGGTATTGATTGAGTCCTCACAGCTTCATTAGGATTCTCCCATCCACCTTGTTGGATGCAGCCCCGGGGCAGTGATCCAGCGGGGCTCTCCAGAGAAGCTCACTCGGGGTTACATGTCAACTCTTCCCATATTTCACTTTTAGCTGACTTACTTTCACTTATCTGCTCAGTCCAGGCTGCTGAAAGAGGAAGTTTCCGCTTCACCCCCTCATCCCGGGGTTTACTGTCATGAAGATGTGTCACAGGCGAACTGGAGGTGAAGACTTCATTTGGAAGAGTGTGTGTTATTAACATAGTGTCTGTGAGACTGTTCAGTCTTTTTGTGAAATCTCTTTAATTTGCAGGACTAACATTAAAGGAAGAATGTGCGAGTCTTTGATCCAGCATGAAACCAAAACAACTCGAGCTGCATTGTTGTGTTAGCATGCTAATGTTCACTTTGTGTGTAGGGAAAAAAAAGCACACGGCCAGATATGAGAGCAGTTATCAGGTCAAAGCAACCCCAGATGAAAAGTAGTGTGTTGGCTAATTCTGGTATTTTTACCCGTGTATAATCACGTGTCTTATTAATTTGCAGTGTCCCCTTTCTAAACCTAATATAAATTAAACCTTCCTCCTGAGCACTTCATGTCGGGGAGGATAGCTCCACTAACTCTCTATTTGTTTATTTGTTTATTTAAAAGGATCCCCATTAGCTGACACCAAGACCACAGCTAGTCTTCCTGGGGTCCAGTCCTGACATACAAAACAACAACAACAACAACAACAACAACAACACTTTAGGCTATTAAAAATAAAGATAACAATGAGATATAGAAAAGCAACATACATTTTCCTTGTGACAAACACAACCTTTCTCAATCAATAATCAATATGGTCTTATGGCTTTGAGAACAAATACAATCTTAGTCTCTTTTTAAAACCAGTTTTTCTCTTGATATTACGAATCTGAACTGGAAGATTGTTCCAAAGTCCAGGTGACCTGTAGGATCCAGTCCTCTTCATTAGACTTAAACTTATACAGTATAATGTTCATAACCTGTGAAGGAGAGAATAACATGTGTGTCAGGTGACCTGTAGGATCCAGTCCTCTTCATTAGACTTAAACTTATACAGTATAATGTTCATAACCTGTGAAGGAGAGAATAACATGTGTGTCAGGTGACCTGTAGGATCCAGTCCTCTTCATTAGACTTAAACTTATACAGTATAATGTTCATAACCTGTGAAGGAGAGAATAACATGTGTGTCAGGTGACCTGTAGGATCCAGTCCTCTTCATTAGACTTAAACTTATACAGTATAATGTTCATAACCTGTGAAGGAGAGAATAACGTGTGTCAGGTGACCTGTAGGATCCAGTCCTCTTCATTAGACTCAGGTAAAGTGATCTGTCCACTGTTTGTCCCTCTCGTGTAATGTGAATGTGCATCTGAGCAGTAACATATATGATCGTAAAGAAATGTAGGAGTTTGAGTATTGATCATTCTGTGAAGGTATATTAATAAATTAGCAGATAGTCTATGCTTGACCATCAGCCAAGCAAGACGTTCATGCATTTCTACAGTGATAGTTCTTGCAGAACCCAGAAGCCAACTTGCAATTTATATAGAAGAGAGTTCGATGCAGCTGCCCAGACAGCTGAGCAGTTATCTACATGACATCAAACCAAAGTACGAACAACACGACTAAGCAACTGAGAGTCAGGAAACGGTGCACATTTACGTGTTACAGCAACAGCTCGACCCATTTTGGCAACAACTTTGTTGATGTGATCAGACCACGACAATGTGCAGTCAAGCCAAAGTCCAAGAAGCTTCACCGTTTGTACTTGCTGTATAGTTTGACTATTTATTCGTATAATCATTTTCGGATTATGTGATAATCTATACTTAGAACCAAATATGATACTCATTGTTTTTGATAGATTTAGAATAAGTTTATTTGTTTTGATCCAATTAAATAAGTTGCTGATCTCACCAGACAGAACCTGATGAAGCTCTGAACATGCAGGGCGGCATAATAAAGAGTAGAATCATCTGCAAACATACACATACACACATGTCGCCTTGCTGAGTACAAACGGCATATCATCAGTAAAAATTGAAAATAACAAAGGTCCAAGGCAGCTTCCTTGAGGTAGTCCACAGTCAAGGACACGATAATTCACCATTAAAATAAACCCGTTGTGACCTCTCAGACAGATAGCTTGTAAACCACCGAATAGCAGAGGAAGTAAATCCATAACTAATAAGTTTATGAATCAAAATGTCATGATCAATCACATCGAATGCAGCACTGAAGTCGAGTAATATTGTACCCACTAGCATTGAGTCATCAGTTGATTTTAACCAGCTATCCGACATGTGTGTCATTGCAGTGCAGGTGGAGTGATCAGACCTATAAGCATGTTGGAACTTTGAGGTTGAACCATTGTGAGAAAAGTAATCTTGCACTTGCTTAAATACGATCTTTTCCAATAATTTACTCAGGACAGGCAGTGTGCTGATAGGCCGACTATTCTGACCACAGAAAGTTCATTTGGCATCTTTAGGTAAAGGAATGATCTTGCCCTCCTTCCAAAGCTTCGGACACACACACACCACTAATGAGACATCTGTTAAATATGTGACACATTGGTTTACAAATATGTGCAGCTGATAGTTTCAACAGCCTACAATCCAAGTTGTCAGTTCCAGCACACCCCCCCCCCCACCCACCCCCCCAACCACCCACCCACCCACAGTCAAAGAGCACAGCAACATTTCCACCTGTACAGCATTAACCTGATAAAAATTACATTTGCACTGTTTATCTTTCATAATAAATTTTCTTATCAGCTCATCGGAGTTGGAATCAACTATACAATCCATTTTCTCTCTAAGTTCAGAAACCTTGATAACAAAGTAGTCATTGAAATATGGTTTAGTCAAGTAAACTCCATTCGATTCAACAAAAAAAGAACAGGTAGATTTTCTTCCCATGATTTCATTGAGTACATTCCACATTCTTTTACTATCTGTACCACTATCAGCGATTCTTTTTTGAAAATACTTTTTCTTTTTCACTCTGTTCACCTTGGTTACTAGATTCCTCTATTGCAGCTGCTTCACTTTTCTGCCCTCGCCTTGTGTGTCCGTCTTGAACACACACACTCTCTGCTAATGCAGCGGGCGGACGATTACTCACCACTCTGCCTAAATATGTCCGTTTGAGGCAGAGTGACACAAAGCAGAAGCAGGGGAGAGAGTGTCAGTCATGTGGGAGTCATACGCCCCCCCAACAAGAAAACACTCACTGATAACAGACTGATAAGTCCGACATGGACAGATAAACATACCTCCAATGCTATCACAGCTTGATATGGAAACAGAGCGAAGACACACATGAAGCTGCGACGACATAAAAATGTCTCCCCCGTCTTCAGGAACTTGTTCTCTCTCATGATACAACACAGAGTCTGACGTGTGTGTTTGATATGTGCGTCTGTGTGTTTTCACTGGGCAGCTGCCGTCTCTCTTCATGTGCGCTGTAAACCACAGGGTGATGTACAATGGCGCTGACGCTTTAGTATGTAGAAACACAAACACGTGGGACTTTGTACGCAGGACAGCAGGTGTTTTTTTTACCCTGCTCGGTGTTTGTTTGAAACTTTAAACTGTGCCGCTGCCTGACTGAGATTTTTTAATCTCAATGAGCTTCTGTCCTTCAAGGTTAAATAAAAAATAATGGCTCAGCTGGATCAGCTGCACATTCAAACTGAGAGCTCAGTAACAAGCAGGTGTTTGTTTCTGTTCACTTAGAGGAAGTTTAATGTGTGCAGCACTCGAGTCCAAACAATGAGGGGATCCTACTACGTCTTATCGTCCCACTGTCTGTCGGGTGGATGGAACATAAACTAAATACGATATTCAAATAAAGAAAGTAAAGACACAAGTGGCTGAGGCCCGCCTGTGAGCACTGACTGAGCCATTTCTCCTTTGAGAGTATGATTTGGGTTTTAAAGAGGCGATCCCTTCTTCAGCCTTCAGAACTCATATTTCTCGAACCCTCGGCTGTGTGCATGTTTTTAAGCTGTGTGCTTGAGTGCATGTGAAGTGCTGTTTATTGTAAAGTGCCTTTCTATGCTCCCCCCCCCCGTCACTCCTTCAGCCTCTCGTCCTCTCGCCTGCAGGGAGTGTAGAGGAGTTGGGAGGGCTGCTTCACTTCTCCAGCAGACACCCTGTTTATTTAGCGTGACATTCCTGCACTGCTCCCCGGACGGGAGAGCCGGCTACTCTGCCTTGTCTCATCCTGACTCACGTCCTCCCCGCCGATGCCAACGCCACGTGAGAAATGGGTGTGCAAGTGTGTGTGTGAAAGAGAGCGATGTCTTGATGTTTGGAGAAGCTAATGCACATGTGTAGGAATACTGTCTCCTTGTAAAATGTCTGACATGTCGTCTTCCCCTCCATCAGATCTTCCTCTGTGTATAAAATGCTCTCCACGTGCATGTTGGCGTTCGATGCGCTGCTGCAGGAAGTCGTCACGCTGGACGACAGATTGGATTTGTGCGTCCGCCTCCTTCACCCTGAAAGAAGAAGCAAAGCAGCGGTCAGGCCGGTCTGTCCTGACTCACCACACTTAGGTTTATTTACCCTTCACTTCTCATTAGTGCAC
>NC_136700.1:26556483-26568983 GCF_947650265.1 Symphodus melops | reverse complement strand
ACTTCTGTGACCCAGAGTCATAGTGTGGGGTTTTTTAACGTTGCCCCAGACAAGTTCACTATCCAACACAGTCCGGCCCTGAGGTCAGACTCATGGGGGTGCTTTACTGATTTGAGGAGAGTTAAATACCAGCGAACATGTAACGTTTGAAAGGTTCAGTTCCTCTAGAGATGAGGCATGTCGTGTAAGCTATCCAGCACTCGACTGCTGCTAAAACAACACAAATCACTGAAATACGTCAGGAATATTTTAAATGTGTCTGACGATAATGAAAGACAGCGGTACAAGCAACCCTAAAAACATGCTCAGGAAAGTTCCCAGCCATGATAATGCCCCTACAGGCTACATGCCTGCATGATAATATGTTGAGTCAGACAATGCAAAGAAGCTTCAAAAGAATCCAGTTTAGTCCCCCATCCGTCTAGACTGGATTCAAAATAATGTGTTTTCATTTGGTCTTAAGTTTGAGGTATTTGGACATAAAACTGTTGAAGTCTAACACCCCAGGAGGCTATAGTCCTCTGGGACCGGACCAGGTCCTGGGCCGAGTCCGAGTCCGACCTGTTGCTCCTTTCCTGCATGTCGGAACACACGGGGACTCCAGCGCCCCCTGCAGGGACACACTGGGACTCCAGCGCCCCCTGCAGGAACACATGGGGACTCCAGCGCCCTTTGCAGGAACACACTGGGACTCCAGCGCCCCCTGCAGGGACACACTGGGACTCCAGCGCCCCCTGCAGGGACACACTGGGACTCCAGCGCCCCCTGCAGGAACACATGGGGACTCCAGCGCCCCCTGCAGGAACACACTGGGACTCCAGCGCCCCCTGCAGGGACACACTGGGACTCCAGCGCCCCCTGCAGGAACACACTGGGACTCCAGCGCCCTTTGCAGGAACACACTGGGACTCCAGCGCCCCCTGCAGGATCACACTGGGACTCCAGCGCCCTTTGCAGGAACACACTGGGACTCCAGCGGCCCCTGCAGGAACACACGGGGACTCCAGCGCCCCCTGCAGGGACACACAGGGGACTCCAGCGCCCCCTGCAGGGACACATGGGGGACTCCAGCGCGCCCTGTAGGAACACACGGGGACTCCAGCGGCCCCTGCAGGAACACACGGGGGACTCCAGCGCCCCCTGCAGGAACACACGGGGGACTCCAGCGCCCCCTGCAGGGACACACGGGGAACGACACTCTTCGTTATTGATATTTACAGTGCAATAAAAACACCAAGAAGTACTATAGTCTATAGGAAGTCTATAGGAGATAAATGCTCAAGGAGTCAAAAGTTATCATGCTGCAAACTTTGTCCAAAAAGAGAGAAAAACATTTTTTTTAGATTTGAACCTCTTCAGATCGTAAATCTCACTTTGACAGCCGAGTCTTCTTCTGCAGTCAGAAACTCTGTGTTGGGGTTCTCTCAGTCTGACAGCAGCTCGGGTCAGAGCAGGTTGAGGCTGCAGCCCTGGGGCTCGGATGCCAATGTGAATACGTTACCTGCCGTGCCCCTGCAGCTGTGCTGGTTTGACAGCCCCCCCCCCCTTTTACAGATAGAGAGATCCATCAACCTTAACAAGGGTTTGGACTTGGCAGCTGCAGTGACAGACGTGTCTTACTTCATCACTGTCGGTCAGAGGAGCTTTGATGAATGAAGGGCTAAATTACGGAGATTAAATGAACTGTTAAATCATTAGCAGGGAGAAGTATTCAAACAATTTGATAAGTGGCAGTGCTGACACACATGCAGATTACCAACATGACATGCTTTAGAGTCAAGTTTCCGGTTTCCTGTGCAGATTCTCTTGAACTTGAAAGGATTGGTTTCTCTGCAGACTCCACTCAAACACAAATGATTTCCTTTGGGCTGCTTTTATATTGAAATGAGCTTTTCAACAGTTACTTTGTTGGTTCGTTGGGAATCAATCCACTAAAAGTCTGTCATCACGTCGTGCTTCTGTGTGACATAATTATAGATTAAATGTGTCTCACAGTAGAGCATGGACAAACATGAAACACTTTATAAATGATGTCCGAGCGACGCCATCAACCAGCCAGAGTTGATCAAGTTCAGCATCTTTCTGCTCTTCACAGATTTGTAGAGAAGACCGTCTTTGCAGAGTTTCAGATTTCTGAGATCGCTTCATCGTTTCTTGTAGGATCTCAACGAGTGACCCGCTGACCTGCCTCAACGCTCCAGTTGCACTGTGAAGACTGATTCCTTCCGCTTTGATTTCATACTGAAAAGCCACGCCCCCTCGCTTAAATGTTCGAGCGCCGTCGCTCCAGAAGGTGACCTCAGCTCATCTCTCATTGTGTAGAAACTACGTCGTCTCGTGTCTCATTCAGCGGTCAGTAAACTCTCAGTATAAACTCCGTCATCGGTGACGAGCTCTGAGTGTGAGCGAGAGCACGAGCAGGGAGACAGGGAGGCTGTGATTGGTTCATCAGAGAGCAGGGAGACAGGGAGGCTGTGATTGGTTCATCAGAGAGCAGGGAGACAGGGAGGCCTGTGATTGGTTCATCAGAGAGCAGGGAGGCCTGTGATTGGTTCATCAGCGAGCAGGGAGGCTGTGATTGGTTGATCAGATTGGTACCTCGTGGCAGACATTGGTTGAAGTTTTTACTTACAAACTGATACAGATGATGGATTTACTTTGTTCCTTTTTCAGAGAACCTGAGTTATTAATTTCTGTCAGGACCTAAAGACAGTTCAACCAGGATCTTAAAAAGTGGATCTGGAGGAAATGACCAACCCTGCTTTTAAGTGTTTATTTGCTTATTGAAGCACCATCCATCATCCAACATTCACACCAATCTTCCACTCTCTCTCTTTGCCAGATCTCCTTATTTGCTCCATCCATTTAAACCAATGTGTGTGTGTGTGTGTGTGTGTGTGTGTGTGTGTGTGTGTGTGTGTGTGTGTGTCTCTACAGTCAGGAGGTGATGGATGGCTTTTTTCAGCTCCATGTTTGCACAGTGAGCAGCTGGAGATGCTGGTCGGCGGGAAGGCCACAGATGAAAACAGATACAGAGAGGTAGTCCAAGGAAAAATAAAAGTTCTGGACTTTATGTAAAGACCTGCTGGTAGCACTAACAACAATGTGTGTGATGGTAAACCAGCGCATGTCGTAAGTGACAAAACATGACACGCAGTCCGTCCAGATGTGTTGCTTGGCTGAAGGAAACTTTTTGGTACAGTGAGAACTTAGTGTGGATGGAAGTGGTGCGTCTTCCATGTTTGACTCGGGTCCAGCTCGGGGTCATCCATCTCTTTGCTGCGGTCGGCTGACAGGTCAGCGGGGGTCTAACGCCTCGACCAGATGTTTCTGAAGCTCTTTAAGTTCCTCCCTTCATTTAACCCTCTGTCTCCTTCTTATGTGTTCTGCATGTGGTGGACACTGTAGCTTCAGTGTTTAGCCAGCTCTGCATGTGGTGGACACTGTAGCTTCAGTGTTTAGCCAGCTCCGCATGTGGTGGACACTGTAGCTTCAGTGTTTAGCCAGCTCCGCAAGTGGTGGACACTGTAGCTTCAGTGTTTAGCCAGCTCTGCATGTAGAGACACTGTAGCTTCAGTGTTTAGCCAGCTCTGCATGTGGTGGACACTGTAGCTTCAGTGTTTAGCCAGCTCTGCATGTGGTGGACACTGTAGCTTCAGTGTTTAGCCAGCTCTGCATGTGGTGGACACTGTAGCTTCAGTGTTTAGCCAGCTCTGTATGTGGTGGACACTGTAGCTTCAGCGTTTAGCCAGCTCTGCATATGGTGGACACTGTAGCTTCAGTGTTTAGCCAGCTCTGCATGTAGAGACACTGTAGCTTCAGTGTTTAGCCAGCTCTGCATGTGGTGGACACTGTAGCTTCAGTGTTTAGCCAGCTCTGCATGTGGTGGACACTGTAGCTTCAGTGTTTAGCCAGCTCTGCATGTGGTGGACACTGTAGCTTCAGTGTTTAGCCCGCTCTGCATGTGGTGGACACTGTAGCTTCAGTGTTTAGCCAGCTCTGTATGTGGTGGACACTGTAGCTTCAGCGTTTAGCCAGCTCTGCATATGGTGGACACTGTAGCTTCAGTGTTTAGCCAGCTCTGCATGTGGTGGACACTGTAGCTTCAGTGTTTAGCCAGCTCTGCATGTGGTGGACACTGTAGCTTCAGTGTTTAGCCAGCTCTGCATGTGGTGGACACTGTAGCTTCAGTGTTTAGCCAGCTCTGCATGTGGTGGACACTGTAGCTTCAGTGTTTAGCCAGCTCTGCATGGGTCTGTAAAGCTTTCTGCGTTCTAACCTCTCTCCATGTTTCATCTCCAACATTGATCCTAGTTTGAGCAGCTTTCTGCTGCTGGAGCTTATTAGAAACATGCAGAGGCTTTTTAGCTCGGGTACAATCACTTCTATCTGAAGCAGTTCCACTGCCCGCTTCCATCGCTGCAACACCTGTTCACCTGATAACTGCTCTCATATCTGGCAAACCCAGGGGCGTCCAAAACGGCCTTCAAAGCCCCGCCTACCTTCTCTGGTCCAATCAGATCCAGAGCATTCAGGAGCAGAATCTAAAGTTAGAAGGAGGACATACTGGCTGCTGCATTGTTGTCAGAGAAGCTTCAACACAGCAGGTTTCCTTCATCATCACACAGGAAGAGAGCAGCTCTCTGATTGGTCCTTTAAATAAATAAATAACATTTTTGTTTTGGTCAAAGCTCAGACTAGGATGACAGAGGTCATAAAGAACAAGATAAGTCACAGAGTGAAAACATGCTCTGCTCTGTGGCGGAGCCAGTTTGGAAACAAAGAGAGAGAATAGAAATAAGAAACAGGTCCCTCTGTTCCTGTGTGAGCGACGTAAAGAGCGGGTCGAGTACGGAGGGGTTTCATATCACACATGTAGTCAAAACAACTTTATGAAGAGAAACCATTATTGATCGAGGCAGCAGGTGGCCATATGATATCAATAACTATCACTCAGACACACACACACACACACACACACACACACACACTCTATTCAACATGAGATGAATCAATTCTCAGCAGTAGACTGTAGAGAGTGGTGCATTCACCCTGCTGTGCATGTGTGTAGACTCACTTTATTCTAAGCAAACACCATGCTGCCTGTAAATCAATCACAGTTAATTTACATGACAATCAAGCTGGTCTGTTTCCTCCAGCCAATGAGAGCGCAGCAGGTGAGTTTAGGATACAGCCCAGTGATTGGAGGAGATTCAAAGCGGTGAATATGACGGACGTGGACGAGTGAGGAGAAACAGCGAGAGGAGAAAGCTGCTTCTACAACCAGGCTGAACCTTGTGTGGACCTGGAGCTGCTCTACTTCCTGTTGGACAGGAAGCTGACTAACACCGGCGGTTAGCTTGTGCTAGCATGCATTAGCTTGCAGTGTAGCTACAAGCGGTAAATGTATGTTTTTTTTCTTTATTAAATATTTGTTATACGAGTACATATGTGGAAAACAAATAAAACATTGCAACACTGCGATGAGCCGAGGGGGCGGGGCCACGTTTGAAGGTTGTGTTTACAAACTGCTTCTGACTCTGACCTTCAATCTGACCTTAAAGGAGTAGCTGAAAATCTCATGAATGAGCTTATCACTGTTGTCATGTCTTTTATAATTAGATAATACATTTTCCCATAAAGTATGTAGCTTCATGCAAGCAGCTTAGCTTAGCTTAGCATGTTAACTGGAAGCAACACAACATGTTTGCAGGAGGCCATGAGCAGACATTTCCCACACTCGCTCCTTGTTCTTGTTCTAACCGTGCTCCCTGTGTCTGTGCTGTAAGATGAAGAACTGCAGGCTGTAGCTCGACATGTAGTGCACACAGAAAAGGGGTGTGCAGTTTATTGATCACTGATCATTAACCCAGCATGCCTATTGTACAAAGCATGCATTTACGTGTGCTGACTCAGCAACATTTAGAAGTTGTCTTGTCTTCCAAGTCTGCAAACATCAGCATGAATTCTGAGCTTAGAGACACGATAAAAGTCAACAGATACAAAAACAACACGTGTGGTCTTTGTCTCAGTTCTTTCTGTCGACGATCGGAGGCGGGGCATGTTTGAGGAGAAGAGCTGCACATCTGAAAACATGCTCGATGTATATTTATGCTTATTTCAGTGTTGAAGCACGATTAAGCCAACAGCGCACTGCAACTCTATAAAAGCACTTTGGAACGATAAACAGGAGGTATTTACCTCCTGCACTTGATTTGTTTTCCTATAGCGTCTCCCTCTATGCGTTTGCACTTGCTCCGTTCTCGTCGCCTTGATTTGATCTCCAGGCCTTCATTTCTCTCCTTGCATCGTCTCCCCGAGGTGCATTGTCTCCCATCTGCTAACTCAGCTCTTTAAGTTGTAGCGCAGCCTCCCCTACTCCTCATAATTCACAAAGTTTGCTTTTATAAAACACACACACACACACACACACACACACACACACACACACACACACTTATTGCCTCTGTGTTCAACCTTGGGAATAGACTTGGGGAAGCGTGGAAGTACAGGCGAAGAAAACGGGGAGGGGGGAGAGGAAAGGATGACTGTTCTCCTGTTCTCTCCCCTGGTTCATAATTACCTGTGTGTGTGTGTGTGTGTGTGTGTGTGTGTGTGTGTGTGTGTGTGTGTGTGTGTGTGTGTGTGTGTGTGTGTGTGTGTGTGTGGGGGGGGGGGGGGTGCAGACCCATTGGGGTGGTCCTGCAGCCTTTGTGCAGATTAAATGCTGATGCAGAGTGGAGACAGCTGGGCAGAGAGGAACTCGGGTCATTAAGGTTCTACTGGTGAGAGCAAAAACAACTATATCCACACACACACACTCACACACACTCTGCAACACTCAATGAGCCTTTTATTTTGGAAAACAAACAGAGGAGGGTTAAAAATGAAAGAAGAAAAACAGTGCTGGTGACAGACCCTCTATGGGGTCCCGGGACAGAGGGATGCGGGAGGGAGGAGAAAACGAGCAGGAGAAAGGAGGAAAGGGAGGGGGAGTGAGGAAGGTGTCTTGGGATGCTAGACAGTTTGAGAAGTGTGTATTTGTTCAAGCGAGAGCTTTCAAGTGGGTCCGAAACAAAGTGGGGGATTATAGGAGATCAGAAGAGACCCTCAGCCACCCCACCCGCTGTCCTGATCTGCTCCTCCCGCCCCCTCCATCTCTCTCCTGTCAGCGGGCACATCCAGCTCACACCCAGGAGTCCTGCAGGAACTAAGGGCCTTTGTGCTGCAAGGAGACAAACACACATGCAAGAGAACCCCGAGAGCAGAGTGGAGTGTAATGTCTGTGTGAACATCTTCATTCAGAGGGACTGCCTGTATCGGACCACAGGGTCCCAGCTGGTCACACTGAATCCCACAGAACCAATGATGGTCATATAAGGATATATATATATATATATAGAGAGAGAGAGAGAGAGAGAGAGAGGACCGGTATCTCGTCCTTTTCTTCAAGAGATGATTCATATAAAACTATATCTGTGAATCAGTGCTGCTTGTGTGAAGTGGAGGCTAAAGACAAGAGAGAGACAGTGAGGTACAAGATGAGCGGGCCTTCCGACCAACGTCAGCACAGACCCGACTATCTGAAGCTCCAAAGATGATCTCGCCAGATTCTCCTGAGGTGTGAGGCGTGTTTTAGGCTTGTTTTTCGCCATCCCCGATTTGCTCGGAAGACGATCACGGAGCTGAACCGATTCCATATCGCAAACATTAAACGTGTTCAATATTCACACACTCCTGTGAATTGTCACGTTGATTACTTTTAATGGCGTCTGACCCTGACAGCGCTAGATGACACGTTGTGTTAGCGTGTGGCGTGCTGAGTCTATCGTCTCGTTACTGTCTACGCTCGATCAGTTAACCCCTTGTGATTGTTCACGTGTGTGCTCTCTCTCTCACATGTTTAAAGTCCTTTAAGGTTTTTTGAAACAACGTTCAGTGTGTAGCGATCTTTAGAAGCGCAGCTTAAATACGCAGTCCCGCTCTGCCCCGTGGTGCATGACATCAAATTAACTGGCTCCGCCCCCTTTCTACTTTGAGGCAACAGGAGGAGCAGTGACACAGTCAGGGGTCGTCAGCAGGTCAGGAGCAGTCCACCTGAGATCATCAAAATGTGAGTTTGTGTAAAAAAACAGCTTTAGAGAATAATGTAAGAGAAATATATATATATATATTTATAAATATATAAAGAAGTCCAGATGTTCTTTATGAGCCGCTTCTTCCCTTCAGATGTTAAACTGACCCCCACTAGAACAGTTTACCCCCCCTGAGGGCAAGCACTGCAGCTGAAAGACAATACCTGTGGGAACGTGAGAGGAGTCCTCTCCAACCGAGGAGTCGGTCAGGTCGACACTGCGGCAGCTACCCCCCCCACAACACACACACACACACACACACACACACACACACACACACACACACACACGCACACACAACTTAATTTCATTAAATGTGTGATTTGTTGGTGTGCTGCAGAGTGAGAGGACGGGGAGGAGATGAATGAATGAGTGAGAGTGAAGTAAAGTATGTGTGAGAGAAACAGAAGGCATCGGAGGAGCGATTAGTGCGGAGGAATCCATCACTGGAGCTGCGCCGCTGTGCTCGATTGTCACGGACACTGAGGAATCTTTCCTCTGGTCCCACACACACACACACACACACACACACACACTCTGTTAACTTGATTCTGTAGGGCACAAACTCCAACCACAGCACCTCCTTCTTAGCTTCGCTTGTCTGCACTTTTTCTCCACATCTCGTGAATTTCTGCAGTTAAGTTTTTTTCCACACAGTTCTTCTTCCTTTAAATTGTTTTTTTTCTTTTTCTTGTTTTTGCCTGATCTGAACAACACGCCTTCCTTCGTCGTGCCGACATGCATTTTGCATCGGCTGCAGAGTGTGTTGTCATACAGGAGCCATTTCTGTGTGTGTGTCTATGCAAACCTGCACACACTTGTATATGAGTGTGCTTGTGACTTGACAGCTGGAGATAGGTGTGTGTGTGTGTGCGTGTGTGTGTGTGTGTGCGTGTGTGTGTGTGTGTGTGTGTGTGTGTGTGTGTGTGTGTGTGTGTGTGTGTGTGTGTGTGTGTGTGTGTGTGTGTGTGCGTGTGTGTGTGTGCGTGTGTACGTGTGCGCGCATGCCCACACTCTGTGTGTGTGTGTGTGTGTGTGTTTGTGTGTGTGTGTGTGTGTGTGTGTGTGACGGTGTTGGCATGGGAACAGTTAGGAGTGTGTTCTGCTGACCCCTCAGGTTAACCCATTAGCTCTCCTGGTCCGGTGCTGTTAATGGTTCTGCACTCGGTCCCTTCTCTTCCCCTGAGTGACCCTGAGTGACCCTGAGTGACCCTGAGTGACCCTGAGTGACCCTGAGTGACCCTGCTGTAAACGACGCTCTAACTTCATGAACCAGCGAGACAAAAGTGAAACTCTGGTGGAATATCTGATTCATCATTATAGTTCACGGTCACATTAAAATAAAGATCCTAAAAACAGCAGTTTCTGATCAAGACAAAATATTCAATCCAAAAAAACAGTTTGATGTTTTCTTACTAATTTAATCTTCAGCGCCGCTCTGCCAGAAGCTTGAGCTCCTTGTCACGCCAAAAAGTAACCGATGGATATTAACAGAAGATAATGGCAAAAACTGGAAGATGAAATGTATAGATTTCCCAGTTGAAGAGAAACACAGATGAGGTTATATTTCCAAGAAAACAAAACAAGAGAGGGAAAAGTTTGTTGTTCGCTGGCGTTGGCCGTCTCGTCTGAGAAGGATTTATGTCCCATTGGAGGCCAAGCTCGGCAGAAGGGAGACGACAGAGGCTCGGTGCCACGCATAAATCACCCACCTGGAAGAGCCACAAAGACTGGCATTGTTTGTGGCACGGCGCCACCACTCGACAAGCTGATTGTGTGGAAATGAGGAGAAAACAGGCAAAAATGTACACTCCAATAGTTTGATGGCAGTTCTGATAAGATGGTTTGAAAGGAAAAAGGAAAAATGAGTTACGAACAGGCAGGTGAGTTCTTAAAGAGCCTTCAACTTCAGCTCTTTAAAAACAGAGGTGTATGTTCAAGCAGAAAAGCTAAAATAAAGCTGAAGTGTAACATCCTGCAGTACCTGGAGTGTCCACTAGAGGCTGGCTGCAGCAGCACAGGAAGTCACATACACACCCATTCAAACAGCCTGTTTTTACAGCAGACATGAACATGTTTACAGCCTGCTTCAAAAAACCAAATAGGTGTGAAAGTTAGCTTGACTCAAAGTTAGCCTGAGACAGCATTTCAAGTACTGAGACCACCATCCATGAGACTCCAGCGCCCCCTGCAGGGACACACGGGGGACTCCAGCGCCCCCTGCAGGAACACACGGGGGACTCCAGCGCCCCCTGCAGGGACACACGGGGGACTCCAGCGCCCCCTGCAGGAACACACGGGGGACTCCAGCGCCCCCTGCAGGAACACACGGGGGACTCCAGCGCCCCCTGCAGGAACACACGGGGGACTCCAGCGCCCCCTGCAGGGACACACGGGGGACTCCAGCGCCCCCTGCAGGAACACACGGGGGACTCCAGCGCCCCCTGCAGGGACACACGGGGGACTCCAGCGCCCCCTGCAGGAACACACGGGGGACTCCAGCGCCCCCTGCAGGAACACACGGGGGACTCCAGCGCCCCCTGCAGGGACACACGGGGACTCCAGCGCCCCCTACAGGGACGCACAGTCTTAATAATAATTTAAGATCCTGTCTCAGTGTTTGGTAGGGAGTGCCTGTGTGTTTCTATTTAACATTTACACGTCTCTACATGGAGGCCTGCGGACGGAAAGTTGGACAAAGCTCCTACACATGGTGCCTTCCAGGATTTTCCACCTACCAGATCTGGGAACAGGATTCGTTACGTGGAAGATTTGCCAAAAAAATAAACACTTGAATAGATTTGTGTGTGATTTCCTGACTGTAAGGAGCCACCAGTTTACTTGTGTTCACGGAAAATGAAATGATCCAAATGTGGAGAGAGAAGAAGAAGTGAAAAGTCACATACAGTCAACTTTTATGATGCCAACACTTTAACATGTGGAAGGTGTGAAATGGGAGAGGTCGGTCTGGCAACAGCTGCACATTCAGAGATGTAAAGGCCCAAAAGCTGCAGGCATGTTTTATTCTGATGTTTGTAGTGTTGCAGGCTTTACAGACCCGGCTGTACTTTGTCTCACTCTCCTCCACTCAAGACAGACAGTTATCAGCCAAAACAAACTTACTTACATTTCAGTCAATATTTTGAATTTCATCTTCACAATTTGGTTGTTGGTTTGCAACACACGCTAAGGCTCACCTGCAGATTTCCTCGTAGTCCGTGCGTTTCTGCAGCGTGAGCACGGCGGAGCGAACAGGTGGTCAGCCGATGTGGAAAAAGGAGCATTGGGATTGAACCACCTGTAGTGCGCTGCTCCGACAGAACACGGCGTCCGAGCACGATGTGTAAGTTGCTGTTTCGACTATATTCCCTCGTAGAAGAAGCATGCATTTCTCTCAGGCCACCAACTACACCAAATAACGGCGTCGTAGGAAAACTGAGTTTGTAACTGAAATCCAGAACGAAAACAAGAGCTCGTTAACGTGTGAAACATTAGACCGGACATTTTAATCAAAGCTGATCTACAAACAGCTCTCTGTAGCGGCTTAGAGATCCACAGTGATCTCGCTCGGTGTCTTGGTTTCAGTGAGTATAATCCACACTGCATAGATCATCGTGCTGTAACCGAGCACATCCCTTCAACATAAGGAGCCATTCAAAGACACACATCCACAACTTGGGGAACTCTGTTAAGATTCAAGGAGCACGGCGTCTGGAGCGGGTCTGTGTCAGCGCTGCACGAACATCAAAGACACCCAAAGGAAAAAGGGAGAGAATGGCAAGAAGAGAGAGAGAGAGAGAGAGAGAGAGAGAGAGAGAGAGAGAGAGAGACAGACAGAGAGAGAGAGAGAGACAGACAGAGAGAGAGAGAGAGAGACAGAGAGAGAGAGAGAGACAGACAGAGAGAGAGAGAGAGAGACAGAGAGAGAGAGAGAGACAGACAGAGAGAGAGAGAGAGAGACAGACAGAGAGAGAGAGACAGAGAGAGAGAGAGACAGAGAGAGAGAGAGAGAGAGAGACAGAGAGAGAGAGAGACAGAGAGAGAGACAGAGAGAGAGAGAGAGAGACAGAGAGAGAGAGAGAGAGAGAGAGAGAGAGAGAGAAAAGCGACACTGGGAGATGGAGGGGAGCAGAATGAAGAAACAGTAAAAGCTTTGATAGCTGGAGCGAGGGAGACAGAGTGACAGGAAGAAAGGGAGCGAGGGATGACTGAGGAAAGGAAGGATGGCGAGGAGGAGGAAGGATGGCGAGGAGGAGGAAGGGTTGAAAAGTGACATTTGGATATTTCACAGTAGACAAACTCCAACCCAGGGCACAGCGATGACAAGCTCAGAGAGCTTATCAGCAGCGCTGTCGGACAGAAACT
>NC_136700.1:26536483-26551483 GCF_947650265.1 Symphodus melops | reverse complement strand
ATGCCACACAGAAAAGAAAGTCTTTGCCTGGAAGTGCTTTAATGCTAACCACTGACTTCACCGATATTACTGAGACATTCGAATCCGTTCCAAGAGGCATAAATCAGATGACGATAGACGAAGATTGAAGACTGGATACAGGGTAGCTCCATGGAAGCAGCAGAGATTGGATAAACGAGGATGAGAGACCCACACGGAGAATGAGGGAGTCAAAGGACAAAAACAAAGAAGAGGGAAATATTAATGAGCGTGCAAGACACCCACAAAGAGTGAGGAGCCTGAATGTCACAGATGGGACAGCTAAAAGAGTAAAAATGACAGAGGGACGCTGAATTTATGAGACAAGTGGGGAGGCACAGGGGGAGTATCCAATATTTCCCATCTGACTCAGCTCTCTCACCACAAACCAGACTCGAATGAGAAACACAAACACGCTGACTGAGAACGCGACAGAGGCGCTCGCTTTGTGATCTGGAAGTTTTTCTCCTCCATGATGTCCCTAACTTGAGCTGAACTCCGGCATCCGCTGAAAGAAGGACTTTGGTCTGGAGTGACTGAAGAGCACGTCGTGGTTCACCACACTCCATTATTACTACATGCTTCAGCTTCAGTTGTAAACTTGGTATGAAGGCACGCTGGGACCCACCCCTGTGTCTCCTCCAGCTGTTGCTGCACGACGTCCTGACATGCCCCCCCGCTGAGTGTGGCAACATATGGAACATACGTGAACACACACATGCACACACACATGCAGCTCCACCCTCGGAGGCAGACTAACGCATTCGACTGATTAACATTCTCTTTCACACCCACTTAGGTCCATATGTAACCCACATTTCAAAGTTAGGAAGTTCGCTCTGCACCACAGGAAGCCGTTCTGACTCCCTAAAGCTTCACAAAGTTATGGGCTGCCTGTAATAAGATACAGATCTGAGCGGGGAGAGGGATGGGGTCGTGCATAAAGTGCCAGATCAGATGCAACACATGGGAGAAATAGGGTTCGTTGGTCTGGTTTGCAGCCGTCATTACGTGTCATTGGCTCTCTCTGTCAGATACAGTGGTGTCATCCAAACAGACGGAAGGATTGGAAACCACATCAGTGATAATCTCACAGAAACTGGATCATAAAGAATCACTTTGGTTTGACTGATATATCCTGTGAGTGCTGGTCATTCAGTGCTCCTGAAAGTCTTTAACTCACAAAGACAAAAAAGTACTGATCGCTCATCCTTTGAGACAGAATGACAGAAACTATCATCTGTTTGAATAAGAATACATTTTATTTATGATGCACCTCAGATTTTAAAAGACACTCTCAAACTTTGAAACTTTGAGAGTTGTTGACGTACCCTAAAAAGCAGCGACATGTTTGGATGAATTCATTACAGATAACATTTGTGTCATCCCATATAGCACTCACTTCTTTCACTCTTAATAAACGTGTTAGCATGGAACAGTGTTTTCTGAGCTGATTCCTGAGGAGAGCTCACAATGCTGATAGCATCTTAGCTGCAACATTTCATCTGTAACGACGCTAAATTAGCTGAGTATGTCTGAAGGCTTCGTGCTGTGAACCTCCCAGGCCTGCTGCACGCTGTGTGTCAAGATGGAGGCGATAGAGGAGGATGAAATACGAAGATACGACCCAGAATATATGATGTGTTCAAGGAACATTTACGCTCTACTTATCTTCCCTCTCTGCCCATATCTCTGTCTGCTGCTCTGAAGCAGACAGCTGAGGATGAGACTGGATTTCAGCACGTCAAACGGAATCACATTCTTTGCTTCGGCTCAGCTGGTTGCTGTCGCTTTCTTGTCTTCTCCAATAGAAAGTCTTGAAATGCTCACAGAGCCGGCGATGACGGCACGGCTTTCTTGTATCTGCACTCACAGAGCTACGAATCCCTGCTTCAAAATGCACGTGGACACTGTCTTCTCTTTCTATCTGCTGAACGATTATGCCGACAGCTTCCCCTAAAGGTCAGTCAGGGTGGTTTACTTACAGCATCAGCTGATTACCTCACCATGACGGAGACATTCTGGTGAGTCGCACAAAAAAAGACTCACTTTGAGGTTCATCTTTCGCCTTAATTTATGGCAGTCAAATCCTCATCGCTGTAAGTCTGTAAATCTTCACTTTGAGGGCGAGCTGAGAGGGGGCAACGAGTTCCTTTTCCCGACACCCCCCCCACTCCGGTTAAATATGCAGATACAGCATGCAGCGCACCAGGCTGCTCGCGGGTTCGTTGCAAGAATTGGGTCAGCTGCAACGTCACAGCGTCTTTAAAAGCGAGGCAGGGTTTCTTGAGATACTCTGGCACTTCAGACTGAGAGGGAAACTGTCTGCAGCGGAGCCGAGGTCCTCGACGGGGGGGGGATTGATTTTACAGAGCTGCAGTGCTGTCTAGATTTCTCCCATATGGTGTGTCCTCTCACTTTATTATGTAAGACACTCGTTTAATGTTAACGACAAAGTGCAATGGCTTCACATCGACCTCGTCAAATGATCCAATCAATGATTTGACAGTTTGGATGGAAAACTCCTAAAGCCTGTGGCTTCAATACTGCTAATAACCCAAAGCCTCCCCCCCCCATACTCATCAGTGTTGATCATTCTCTCTGTGATTAACATTGATCCCCTTGTTAACAAATATGACCTCGAGCATTGACCCTCTGGTGAGACTACAGACTAACATGTCAGTGATGCCCGACAGCACGCTCACACAGTTCTTCTCTGGCAAGTTCCATCCATCCATTTTCTGCCTCTTATCCGGGCCGGGTCTCGGGGGCAGCAGTCTAAGCAGAGACCCCCAGACTGCCCTCACCCCAGACACCTCCTCCAGCTCTTCCGGTGGGACCCCAAGGCAATCCCAAGCCAGCCGAGAGACATAGTCTCTCCAGCGTGTCCTGGGTCTACCCCGAGGCCTCCTCCCGGAGGGACATGCCCGGAACACCTCCCTAGGGAGGCGTCCAGGGGGCATCCGGACCAGATGCCCGAACCACCTCAACTGACTCCTCTCGATGTGAAGGAGTAACGGCTCTACTCCGAGCTCCTCCCTGTTGACCGAGCTCCTCACTCTATCTCTAAGGGTGCGCCCAGCCACCCTACGGAGGAAGCCCATTTCAGCCGCTTGTATCCGAGATCTCGTTCTTTCGGTCCTGACCCAAAGCTCATGACCATAGGTGAGGGTAGGAACGAAGATCGACCGGTAAATCGAGAGCTTCGCCTTTCGGGCTTAGCTCCTTCTTCACCACGACGGACCGATACAGCGACCGCATGACTACAGACGCCGCACCGATCCGTCTGTCGACCTCACGCTCCATCTTCCCCCCACTCGTGAACAAGACCCCGAGATACTTAAACTCCTCCACCTGGGGCAAGGACTCCCCACCGACCCGAAGGGGGCAAACCACCTTTTTCGGGTCGAGAACCACGGCCTCAGATTTAGAGGTGCTGATCCTCATCCCAGCCGCCTCACACTCGGTAGCGAAGTTCTCTGGCAAGTTTAAAACTTTTAAATCATCTATGTTTGATGCATGTCCCTTCTTCAGTGTAAAAACCTGCAGTTCCTGGAGTGTCCACTAGAGGCTGGCTGCAGTTCCTGGAGTGTCCACTAGAGGCTGGCTGCAGTACCTGGAGTGTCCACTAGAGGCTGGCTGCAGTACCTGCAGTGTCCACTAGAGGCTGGCTGCAGCAGCACAGGAAGTCACATACACACCCATTCAAACAGCCTGTTTTTACAGCAGACATGAACATGTTTACAGCCTGCTTCAAAAAACCAAATAGGTGTGATTAGCTCATGTCTCCATCCACACACACTGTACGGGGGGAATGTTTTGATGACTCAGCAGTTTTGATTGGATGAAGGATCAGAGTTATTCACAATAAGGCGTGTAGCTGAGCTGATTGACAGGTGGGCGCCGTGTAACGGTTTGTCAGGAGGCTTAAAACCCGCCTCAGCTCTCAGCCTGTCGTTAGCTTGACTCAAAGTTAGCCTGAGACAGCATTTCCAGCACGGAGACCGCCATCCATGGGACTCCAGCGCCCCCTGCAGGGACACACGGGGGACTCCAGCGCCCCCTGCAGGGACACACGGGGGACTCCAGCGCCCCCTGCAGGGACACACGGGGGACTCCAGCGCCCTCTGCAGGAACACACGGGGGACTCCAGCGCCCCCTGCAGGGACACACGGGGGACTCCAGCGCCCCCTGCAGGGACACACGGGGGACTCCAGCGCCCCCTGCAGGGACACACAGGGGACGACACTCAGGCTTCAAACATTCATAGCCGATGTTTTTCACACTTCAACATGTTTGACTTGATCAATAACAGAACAACAGGAAGTCTGAGAAGGAAGAGCGTTTAATAATCCAACAGAAAATGCGTTGATGTTTTGTGACTGGACTCGTTTAAGAGCACTCGTCCGACTATCCCTTTTTAGAAACGCGTCTCAATAGATCCGTCTCATTAAGAGAACTAGAGAACTTCATATGTCACGTCAGTCGGGTAGTTATCCATCCATCACGAGGTGCTCTGTCTGAGTTTTTTTATTTCACACTATTAGATTTTAAATTACAGTTAAAAAAAAACAAAAACCCTGGGAATGATTAAGCTGCTCCGAGGTTTCCTGGTGCGTCTGTACCCGGTTGTTCCCCCTCGTCACAGATGATTCAGGTTAAGTGTAACAAATGCACGTCATGCATCATTTATCTAAATGATTACAACTGGAACAGAAAGCAATGTCAGATGTAATGTGTTTTAACAGACTCTCCCCCTGCAGGAAGCAAATCTGGAAGAAATGTGAAGACGAATAAACTATTTAACTCTTTTTTTTTGCAAACACTGAATGTTGCATTTTTCTGCAGCCGAGTAACAACTCACTATCTCGTGAAAGAAAGTAGAGCAGCACGAAGCTGCCATGAATCATCTGACATCCTGTCGATTTTTTCTTCGTCGGTTGAAGGAATAGATCCATGAAACTCACAGGTCAGCCCAGAGAGGCTTTAAGAAACAGATTCTGCTGGATATCTGGCAGGAAATCAGTTAGTCACCAGCACACAATGCGAAGCTGAAAGCTGCAGTTACTCAGGGAAAACGTTTACGAGAACAAGCAAAAAAAGTCATCACCCACCTCCAGAGGTGTAGCTAAACCCTGCACAGCTTTACAGCTCGCTCCCCCGGCCCTACGTCTGCCAGCTCAGCCAGAGTCACATGAATTATGGATCAGAGAAACGTTCCTGGACCTGTTTGTTTTTTAGCTCGCTGAAGTTTCAGGACTTTGTCCGGTTGTTCCGAGCCGACCTGAGGACAACCAGATGGTCCAGTGGTCGCCAAGGCCAAGCCAAACAAGACCCCTCAGAGCAGAACAAATCCAGAAATATATATAAATAAATATTCATCAGGATGATAATGCGAGGAGGCTTGAGCCAATGCAAACAAAGAGCCGAGGTCCCTGACCCCCCCCCCCCCCCCCCCCTTTCTTTTTCAGATGACATTTTAAAACCTGTCGTTCATTTCTTTGCTCCCTGTATTGTCCGCTACTAACGCTTCCTCAGATCTCATCGCACTCTCCCTTTCTCCCTCCTCCGAACCATCCATCTTGTTTCTCTCCAAGCTGTGTTGGCTAACATCTGAGGTCTGGCTACCTGCTTCCTGGCTGACATTTCACACTGCTGTTTTCCCTCATGGCTCCCAACCCTCAGGCTTTTATTCTTCAAAACACTGCAGCCCATCTCCAGCAGCATTTCCAACTACAGATCTCTAAAGTGACACAGATTCCTCCTCCTCCATGTTTCAGGTTTTTCTAGCCGGTCCGGTGGGTGGGGATCGGACGGGTCATGGGGGTGCATTCTGCCTTGCATGGCTGCTTTGTCTGCGTGTTTATTTGATATCTGGCCTGAACGCACGGCCAGGATGAAAGAGTGGAGAGCGAGTGAAATAGGAGATGGGTGTGTTTATTTCATGTTTGGCTGAATATACAACAGGTTTGGCAGGCGAGGAAGCAAAAGAGAGAAGGAAAAAAAAAAGAAAGAAGGGAAATGAAAGACAGACCGACTCAGACTCGGCTCAGGATGTCAAAACACAAGTGGCTGAGTGATTTGCCAGGTGAGAGAGAATGCAGGATGTAATTCTCGCCATCATTCTAACCATAATGACTCCGTGTTTCTCACTCGGCGAGCCAGCTTACAAACGAGCCGGGAATAAAACAAACATGCTAAACCGATTCGGAAAAGACGAGAGCCTCTCGTCGTGGCTCTTTGAAATCCACTCTGCTCGGGAATAATTAGACGGCTTACGACGAGAGAACAAAGTGTGTGTGTGTGTGTGTGTGTGTGTGTGTGTGTGTGTGTGTGTGTGTGTGTGTGTGGTGCATCTCTGAGCCTGTTCTCTGTATCTCAATGAGGGGATTAGAGGACTATTCATTAGTCGGCCTTTGATAGGTGACTGGCCGGGTTCTTCCTCCGCTACAGCTCGCCTTCTGCCAGAGAGAGAGAGCGAGCGAGCGAGTGAGGCCGGGGGGTAATGGAGGAAGGTCTGGTCTCCCTCCGTCTTTATCCCTCTTTGTCTCTGGCAGCTCGGTCTCATCCTTTTCAACATCGACGATCAGGTTCTCAAACGCTGCAGCCTACATCTTTAGTGCATTATCAGGCTTTGAATACAGGACGGACTGTCTCAGCTCATCACAATCCTGGAGTGGAGGGTTAAAACGATGTTTAATCGAGACGACGTGCATTATAATGAACGCTGTAGTCTTAAACGTGTTTTACAAAGACCTAAATCAAAACAGTATAACAAATGAGGAGCAACGTTTCCTATAGTTCCCTCTGTGCAAAACAGGCAGGAACCGTGAGCAACACCAGACTCAGTGTGTACGCACGTCTGCTGCCACTTCTGATTGGCTGAGAAAGTGGGATTGAAGGAGAGACAGGAAGGAAGGAGAGAGAAAACGGCAACAACAGAAAACACAGGTGGCAGCAGGCCAGTACGAGTCGACGACACTGAAAAACTCCCAGGAAAGACGTGAAGGGTCGGAGAGGAGTTCTGCTGTTATTCAAACACAATGACGGCAGGAACCACTGCAGGAAGAAAAACCTCCATCTGTCAGCGTTGGAAGCTTTATATGACTTTGAATGCAGTAAGTCAGACGGGAAAGATAACGCTTGAGTGACGAAGCCCGACTTTTCAATAAATGGTGACGTTCAGTTTCCTTCAGACAGAGAGGAGGAGAAGTGATCTGAAGTTTGCTGAAAAGATGACAAGAGACAACTTCATGTGTCTGAATGGAGGGAAGAGTGACGACTTTGCGTGTGTGCAAGTAGCAAAAAAATCTTTTAGAGCAGGCCACCGGGACGGAAAAGATGTTCATCTCCTCCTCCTCTTCATCACCTATTTCTCCTACTTTCTCTGAGGGCTTAAGAATGTCGGCTCGGGCAAGAGAGAAGGAGGGAGGAGATGCTGTCAGCTGACGAAGAAGAGAAGGATGAGAAAGTAGGGGATGAGGAGAGGTGGGAGCCGGGGACTCGTTTTGATCCCTGCCTCTTAATAAATCTGTCAGAGCGAGACAGAAAGAGAGCAGGAGAGAACGAGAGGGAGCGAGAGATGGATCCGTCCGCAGAGGTCTCCACCAGGTGGTTTGAAGTGCAGAGCCACATTTTCCCCTCCTCCTCTCCACGCAGCACTCGACGGATTCACCCTGCTCGTTGTTGTGAACTGAATGTGGATGACTCTGAGGATTTGAGGTTTCTTACCTGCTACATGTGAAGCTTAAAAAAAAAAAAAAGGTATAAATATGCTGCTGTCTAAGAGTCGACATATGAGCTTCCACAAAAGGGTTAGCTTCTTGCAAAAACTCCTGATGTTTGCAGGAGGATCTGCAGAAAGTCAGAGTGAGCTGATATGAGAACGCAGCAGATTTAATCAGGAGAATTCACCAGTGGGTGGTGACGTTTATATCACTGTAGCTTCAGCGTTTAGCCAGCTCTGCATGTGGTGGACACTGTAGCTTCAGTGTTTAGCCAGCTCTGCATGTGGTGGACACTGTAGCTTCAGTGTTTAGCCAGCTCTGCATGTGGTGGACACTGTAGCTTCAGTGTTTAGCCAGCTCTGCATGTGGTGGACACTGTAGCTTCAGTGTTTAGCCAGCTCTGCAGGTGGTGGACACTGTAGCTTCAGTGTTTAGCCAGCTCTGCATGTGGTGGACGCTGTAGCTTCAGTGTTTAGCCAGCTCTGCATGTGGTGGACACTGTAGCTTCAGTGTTTAGCCAGCTCTGCATGGGTCTGTAAAGCTTTCTGCGTTCTAACCTCTCTCCATGTTTCATCTCCAACATTGATCCTAGTTTGAGCAGCTTTCTGCTGCTGGAGCTTATTAGAAACATGCAGAGGCTTTTTAGCTCGGGTACAATCACTTCTATCTGAAGCAGTTCCACTGCCCGCTTCCATCGCTGCAACACCTGTTCACCTGATAACTGCTCTCATATCTGGCAAACCCAGGGGCGTCCAAAACGGCCTTCAAAGCCCCGCCTACCTTCTCTGGTCCAATCAGATCCAGAGCATTCAGGAGCAGAATGTAAAGTTAGAAGGAGGACATACTGGCTGCTGCATTGTTGTCAGAGAAGCTTCAACACAGCAGGTTTCCTTCATGATCACACAGGAAGAGAGCAGCTCTCTGATTGGCTGATTGATCACACAGGAAGAGAGCAGCTCTCTGATTAAATACCTCGACTTGCAGACGATGACTTCCTCCTGAACGAAGCAACATGTCATCACCTAGTTTTCACAGTCTCTGAATCCATTTTTAAAAAAAAACCTTTCCAGCAGAATCTCAAGTCTTCATTCGCTCCTGATAACACGTGTGAGAAATGTAACCGAGTGTCTCTCCGTGTCCAAGTGTCACGCACAAAGTGAGAGATAATTTTCCTCCTCTTGTAGCCTCGCTTTGATTGCTCCGCTCTCTCAGATGAAGTGTGCTCTCTCTCTGCTCTTCACTTCATCTTTCTCTCTCAGCCTGTCATCTTTAGATTTACACTCTCCTTCCCCTCTCCCTGCGTCCCTGTCCTTCCTGTTAGCTCTGATCTGCTCCTCCTCCTCGTCTCTCATCCAACCATGTGTACACAAACTGTGCAATTATTTGACATGGACATTTAAACTGATGCAGCTCACAGGGAGGCAGTGTAAGAAAAATAAAGAGCCTCATGTTTAAAACACTCCCCCCTTTTTTTATTGACTCCACACTGCAGGAACTATGAACTATTTTAGTTCCTTCCTCCGCTAACAGGAAGCTTTTTCGCTCCCTATTCAGCGTTGGTGCTCTCCCGTAGCAACGTGACGATGCGAGTGCAAACAGCCAGGAAGCCCCCATAGTGTGTAGGTTGATGCACTACACCCTCACTGTCTCTATCATATTCACAATCACAGCGCTGTGCAGCCAGGACGAGACTTTGTCTTCGTTATTGTTTCTGCTTGTTTATTGGGTCTGTGTGACACGATGACTCCCACATGGAGAGTAAATACGAGATAAGACTCATGCCTGTGTGTGTGTGTGTGTGTGTGTGTGTGTGTGTGTGTTTGGTCACGTGTTCTCATGTTATGGCGCTTCCCTTTGGCAGGCCGTATAACTCAGGTTAATGTTATCTTATTTCACACAGCTCCGAGGCGACCTCAGGGAGTAGATCATTTGGAGCGCTCTTATTACTTTTCATTAGGCTAATGTGACGGGTGGAGGGGATTTACAACTTTAGAGGACACACACACACACACACACACACACACACACACACAGAGAGCTGTGACACACTTAGACTCAGCCCTTGTGTGTGTGTGTGTGTGTGTGTGTGTGTGTGTGTGTGTGTGTGTCTGTCTGTGTTCTGTCCCGTAGATTACACGGCGGGCACATGAATGACTTTTTGGGCGGCAGTGTCTCAGTCTGCAGGGACTTGGTTTGGGATCCGGAGGGTTGCGAGTTCAAGTCTCGGTGCAGACCAAGTCTAGAGATGGTTCTGGTAGCTGGAGAGGCTCGCTCATCAGTGCACGTCCCCAGGCCCCTGTTTGTGCAGGTGTGTGTGTTTCAGCCTGTGTGTGTGTAATTAACTTAATTAATTAAGACTCGAGACACTATAACTGAGGGAACGTGTTTTATATGATCTGACTTTTAATCAATCAGATTTTGTTGTGTTTGTTTGTTTTTGTTGTTGTCTTGATTCTCCTGTGGAGGCAGCTGAATGTGTGCGGCACTTTGAGTCCGAGACAGATTTCCCCAAAGGGGGCAATAAAATGCACCGTATGGATTGTGGGCGTGGCCCTCAGTGTGGGCGTGGCCCTTCAATGTGGGCGTGGCCCTTCAGTGTGGGCGTGGCCATTCAGTGTGGGCGTGGTTCATTCCATGCAGTTTGTATCGACATCAACAACAGGGTTTGTGTGCTGCCTTTTTTGGAGCCAATTGTCAAAACAGAAACAGAAGACATGAGGCGCTGGTCACCTCGTGGTCACCTCGTGGTCACCTCGTGGTCACCTCGTGGTCACCTCGTGGTCAAAACGTCCGAATGGCGGTTAAAATACAATTTTGGAGTGCAGTCGTTTTTTGTTTTTATTGCATGATAATTTTTTTTCAGGATTCAGTGGCAAGTTGTTTTACGTCCAAAGGGAGTTGAGTTTACATTAATAGAGCGAGAAAATAAGGGCGAGAGAGAGGTCATGAAAGGTCATGTCTCCTGTTTGATAACCTGCCACTCCCTCATTGTTTCTGTCACCTGTTCCCACATCAGCTCAGCTCTCTTGCATGGAGCCTCCCAGTGTTTCCTCTGTGGTCGTGTTTTTATTTGTATTTATTTTGTGTGTTTTTGCTGTTGCTTCATCCTCTGATTGCTCTTTTTTTATACCTGTAACTTTTGTTTACCTGCCTGCCATTCCAGGATTTCTGCTGCTCTTCTTTTATGATTCAATCTCTTGTTGTTTGCAGCATCAGCCTGTCTAATATGTTGCTGTCTGCATTTGGGTCCAGTTTCTGTGTTCACAGACAGCTTGTGACCTATTTATTATTTTAGCAGTTCACCGAGCCAGAGATAAAGAATTCATTAATGCACCAAAATAATTGAACTCCCAGCATAGCAGAGACTATTAAACTAGTTTTGGTAGCGCTGTTTTCTGGTATTAAAAAATAACTTTTAAATTGAGCTGATAAAATCCAAATAATACATTTTTACAAACCACATTGATGTTTGGACGAGAATTTCTAAAAAGAGGAAAATGTTTGCAGAATTATTTTAACACTGTTTTTTAAAAAGTAAATCTCTTCAAAGCTCTGGACTCAACTTTCCTTACCGTGGCGTCAAAGGTGAATGAAATCGAATTTAACCTGGAAAGTTGACTCATTTAGTCATCAGACAGTTTCACTGTTTGGATGTTAATGAGAAAGATCACAGAGAACAGTGGCTGACTTTCTGCTCATGCTTCAGTTGAAAACTAAATCCACTGCAGAAGTATAAAACCCTGCAGTTCCTGGAGTGTCCACTAGAGGCTGGCTGCAGTTCCTGGAGTGTCCACTAGAGGCTGGCTGCAGTTCCTGGAGTGTCCACTAGAGGCTGGCTACAGTACCTGGAGTGTCCACTAGAGGCTGGCTGCAGTTCCTGGAGTGTCCACTAGAGGCTGGCTGCAGTTCCTGGAGTGTCCACTAGAGGCTGGCTGCAGCAGCACAGGAAGTCACATACACACCCATTCAAACAGCCTGTTTTTACAGCAGACATGAACATGTTTACAGCCTGCTTCAAAAAACCAAATAGGTGTGATTAGCTCATGTCTCCATCCACACACACTGTACGGAGGGAATGTTTTGATGACTCAGCAGTTTTGATTGGATGAAGGATCAGAGTTATTCACAATAAGGCGTGTAGCTGAGCTGATTGACAGGTGGGCGCCGTGTAACGGTTTGTCAGGAGGTTTAAAACCCACCTCAGCTCTCAGCCTGTCGTTAGCTTGACTCAAAGTTAGCCTGAGACAGCATTTCCAGCACGGAGACCGCCACCCATGGGACTCCAGCGCCCCCTGCAGGGACACACGGGGGACTCCAGCGCCCCCTGCAGGACACACGGGGGACAACACTCGTCCCTCGTCCTCATCCAGTAATATTCACAATGTATGCACTCGCCTCTCCAGTTAAGAGTCACGGATCTAAATGAAGCTTCTTGATGAAGATAGAAGTCTGCAGCCTGGTTCGGTCTGACTATGCCACTGGATCAGGGATTACTGACCCTCTCTCTCTCTCCCCCTTTGATTTTCTTGGCTTTGTCTCTCGCCCCGTGCCTCTCGGCCCTCGTCCTCTCCATCTGCCGTCCAGACATCGAGGCCACTGACGTTTGTTTTCATCTTTTCTTCTTCGTCTCCTTACAGTAAACACCTGCACGCGCTCTGAATGGAAATAAATGATGAATAGCGCTGTTGAAAGAGCGCTGACAGCCCTGAAGAGATCCCTTTCACATGCACAAACACTGAGGAGGAGTGTGTGTGTGTGTGTGTGTGTGTGTGCGTGCGCACCGTAAAGATAAAAGCAACGTCATTTACATTCTCATTCATTCATTATCAGTCATGCTTGTGTGTTCAGATAGTTCAGTTTCACCACTTTGAATCTCGTCCAATCACTGAGCTGTACCCACTCCTAAACTCACCTGCTGCGCTCTCATTGGCTGGAGGACACACACCAGCTCCGCCCACAAACGTCCCGAATAAACCAGAACAAATCAGAAGAGTAAAATCCAGTCAGAGGACAGAGTCTCTGCAGACACAGTCACACATGTACGGAGGCCCAGAAGGGACAAAGCTTCACTTTAGGAGGAGACTGTACAGCAATCCAGAGCTGAAGCTATCATGAAGACTTGTGGAATCAAACCATCAACCTTTCTCCTTTTTTTCATCATTATATAAAGCTTTGACAAACATGTGTCTCCCTGACTTATACACGCATGTTAATCCTCACATAGCGACGGCCCAGCAACCGTAAACACGGCTGCAGTGAAGTAAAAAACAAGAAGCTCTCACATTAAGTCAGAGATGTATCGGGGCCTTGGCGTGCTGAGTCACTGCGGCTAATGCTCCGACAGATAGACCTCAGGCTTTTATTTTGGCAGGGAGCTCTCGGAGCCGTCACTGATATGATCTACAGCAGCTCTTAATACACTCACTGGCACTCAAATATGTAATGGAGCAAATTAATGCAGTCGCCCCAGTCAGGGACACCCAGAGTTGAAATCCAATTTAATCAACCTTTGTCTATCTCTGTCATTTTTGTCTGCCTTCTCTTTTCCATCAGAAGCCTTCGTCTTCTTTTTCTCTCACTGTCGGCCTTGAGACGGCTGGGGGGGGGGGGGGGGGGTGTCGACAGGACTCGTAAAGCCGGGAAGAGCTCATTCTTAGCTTTGCTGCCTGGAATTCACTGCTGGGTCATTTGTTAGCTTCCTGCTACATTATGCAAATGCACTACAATTTTCATCTTTGGCACAAAGTCGTTGCAAACACAGGGGCCTGCATCCTCAACTGATAGCTTTCAATATGTCATGTATCACCGTTAATTGGAATACGAGGACTTCCACACCGGATCCAGATTGGATTTTCTTCATCCGACTGCAAAATACGTGATCCGCCTCCTAATAGCCTCTGGAAGGGATTAATTTTGTTTTGAGATGAAGAGAAATCCTCTACGAATCAACAGTTTTCTTCTAATCAGGGGAGCGTGGTGGAGAGAACCCCCCCCCCCCACCCCCCCACCCCCCGCCTTTATCATTTCTGTTTAGTCACATACATGCTCGGTGCTTCTCTAAGAGATTTAGTGGATTGACATAATCTGGCTAGCCTAGCGTGCTACATGTTAATAGCATGTTATACAGTGACCCCAGCAGCAAGCGCTCTCGCGTTATTAGTGTGTTGTCATTAGCGTGCTGCTGCCTGCCCTCCATCTGCTGCCCCCCCCCCCAGGGTGTTTCTGGGATACCGTCCCGGTGACCTCTGTGGCAAAGCTGAGCTGCTTAGCGTCGCCACCTGATGGCCACGCTCGGCAGAGTGACAAATCTGGTTACCTGAAGGACATCCGTGTGTCAGCGCTGTTTGATTTAATCACTCACACACACACACACACACACACACACACACACACACACACACACACACACACACACGCACACACACACACACACACCGACATATTCAAGCCTGAGTAGGAGCTGTGGCTTCATGCCAGCGTGCACGCAGATACACTGAAATAGGACGTGTGCCTGGTTTATGAGGACATCAGTATGAGATCTTGATGCCCCCATTATACCCACAATGTGCTCACATACAGCCACTTACGCATGCACACACACACACACACACACACACACACACACACACACACACACACACACACACACGTAATGCTTGAAATCGATGTTGATCTTATGGACACATTTTGAAAGTCTCGGCCTCAGAGCGGGCAGACTCCAGATTTTAAAGACCGGTCAAGACACAACTAAGAGGGTTTTTTTCTCTCTATGTCATAACTGACGTTTGAAGGAAAACGCCTCTTCCTCACTTTACTTCATCATTAGATTTTTACCCCCCGGTTAACCGTCCTGGTGTTACGGTCGAAGGGAGGGACACGCCCCCTGCACACAGGATGGAGGAAGGATGTCTTGACTCAGCCTCGATCCCTTAATGTCTCTTCTCGGCCTCGGGTTAGCGTGGTCTTGATTACAACACTACCTGATATGTTGCCTCTCCTGCGACCAGCCGTCATTGGTCAAACTGTTTCTCCAGTCCACATCTATAGGTAGACACAGTCTCTCTCCATCATCTCTCCCCACCTTCCTCTTCCTTTTTCCACTTGGTTGAATTTTCTGCCCGGCACCAGGGCTTGAAATAGAAGAGCATCAAAACACATTAGAACAACAATCGAAAGAACCTCCCACAATAATCTGTTCACCCTCCCTCCTTCCCTCTGAGGAAGAACTGTCACCTCACAGTTTATTCCCAATGTG
>NC_136700.1:26523782-26536283 GCF_947650265.1 Symphodus melops | reverse complement strand
TGTGTGTGTGTGTGTGTGTGGACTTTCCCCTCCTCTCTCTCTCTCTCTCTGCCTCGGAGGGATTGTAGCAGCTCCACAGAGCCTGCTGTGTTGTTGGGAATATAAATATAAATACCAACATGTTAGCCAGGAGGCTTCCACAGAGCCTGTGCAGAAAAGCTGTGAGGGTAAACCTTCAGCCAGAACCACAGCAGATAAGGCCTTCCATAGTTTTACACACGAGGAGCAGGACAACTTTAGTGTTCTTTGTTTTTTCATTCTTCAGCTCCTTCACTCTTCTGTCCAGGAGAAAGACAGCAGTCAGCAACAGCAACAAAAATAAAGTCTGAATGTTATCCAAATGGAAAACCCTCAAATGTTGTAAACAGCAGCGCAGCCTTCAACACCTGACTGTAGTCCAAGTCCTCATCCTCCACAAGTCGGGACTTGGTTCAGTTTGGAGCCTGCTCATTAAGAACACGTGGGCCTCAGATTATTCCTCTGTGTGTGTGTGTGTGTGTGTGTGTGTGTGTGTGTGGTGTGTGTGTCTGTGTGTGTGTGTGTGTGTGTGTGTGTGTGGTCACTGGTACTGGAGGTAGTTCTTGAGAGTCTGCGGCAGCGAGTGTGTCGATGTGATGGATGCGCTCTCGGCCCAGAGCCAGTCGAGCTACTCGTCTGCACAGGTCCATGAGGGGGAGGGGCTCCGCTGTGAGGGGACAAGAGACACAAACAGTAAGTCTAAAGTAATCAGTCTAGAGCCAGAGCGATGAATGATGCGGGCAGATTTGAGCGTATCCAGAGACCATCGGTCCACGCTCATTTGATCTGATAGAACACTTGATTCGAGTTTCTGTTAGGTGGGGTTATTTCTTTATTACAAGAAAAATGTGAACCTGGTGAAACAGACTGTGGATCATCTCAGAGCGGTCACTCGGCAGCATGGCGTACGCCAGCACGACTTGTCCCCACTGCACACAGAGCTCAAGGAAGAATTACTCTTCCATGGTTGACACAATTCAAAGATATACATCCACGAAATGATCAAGATGAACGAATCCATGGAAATATGTACAGACAGTTTCCTTGTTTTACACTCGCAGTTCCACCAGCAGAGGGCGCCGTATGGATCACAACAAACACTGTCTTCATAACTTTAAGGGATCACTGAGCTGCTTTGAACGTTCTGGAAGCTCAGACTGCGGTTTGATGTCTCCACGTCCACACCTCGTTTCTTCACTCTATCATGAAGGGGAGGAGAGAAAGTGGAGAGAGGACACTCACCAACTTCATGTTCATCCATTCCCACTCTGAAGTCAGGACGAGCACTCGCCACTGACTCCATAATACGAGTTCCAAGTCATTACTCGTGCACCTGTGCGAGCGCCGCTTTGGGCTTTTCGCCTCACTGAACATACTAGCAAGGAAAATAATGAACGGGATACAAACGTACGACTTCTCCAACAAAAACAAAAAGGAGCTACGGCAACTCTGAAGGGACAAATCAGACAGAAAGCAAAAGCACAACAAATACAGGTCTGTCTGCTACACCTGCGACATGTCAGTCAAGAAAAGTGATGACAGAACCATGAGATGGATGGTCATTAGCGCTGTTAGCACACGTCGTTAGCGCTGTTAGCACACGTCGTTAGCCTGCTACCTGTTACCTGTCGTCCATTAAGTTTTATAGAAGGAGCTTCAGAGAGCTCAGGGTGTTTGAGCGAGCATCACGGAGAACAACAGATACAGGGCTGCTCTTTAAGAGTGTTAAACAACACAGCACAAAGAACATGTAGCATACGCTGCTATCGTGACATAACAATCGCTTTCTGTTGTTGGCTATTTAGTCAGATTTATCTTTCATATCATTTTACAGGAATAACAGGCATAAAGGCATTTTACTGGGTGTTTGTTATTTTACAGGCATAAAAAAATCTCACGTCTGATGCAAAAAAAATTTTAATGATAAAAAATAATGATGCAAATATTAATCTGCGAGTACTCGAGTATTCTTTCATTAGGTAATTAGAGTACTCGACTGCAGAGATAACAGTAAAGTGGTATCCCGACATGCATCAGTCCCTCATCATTTTCTCATTTACTCAAAGAAAGAAGATTTCAGAGCAGTTTGTATTTACATGTTCAGTGGATGTGAAAAAGAACACGTGTGGCTTTATCGACTCTCAATATCGACTTTCATCACAGACCACAAAGTTACTGTAAATCCAGATTCACCCATTCTGCAGCATAGCTATGTCACCCCACTGTGGAGGCATATTGACAACAAGCAGGTCTTTAATCCTTCACACACAAACAAGTCGTCACTATCTTCAATGTGTGCCAGTAGAACACGTCCAAAGAGTGAAGCTCAAAGTCTGCACGTCTCCTAACCGCTGTCCCTTTACAGATGTCAAGCTGCTCCACCTGGACACGCCATCTGCCAGGGCGGACTTCCTGCTGCTCAGACTCCACTCTGGCACGGTGTGAAGGACACGCACGCACGCACGAGGTCGAATGGAAAAGTTTATTCACAAACAATTAACGTGACTCTTTGTGTTGGTATTGAAAAAGCAGCGGTGACACTCGATGCTCTGGAGTGCGTTTCAATCATCAGCACTTTTTCATGACATGGACCCTGAACGTGTTATATGAATGCGACCTGCCTCAGCTCCATGAAGGCCTCGTAGTGTGTGACATATTCATGCAGTCTGCCCGTCATTGCACCATGCATTCTCTTCAAGCATGCAAACACAGATCCTCACAAATCCAACCAGGCGTTCTCCGTGTTCACACCCAGTCTAATAAAAGTGCATCACACTTGTGTGTGCATGGCGTCCTGCATCAGGTGTGTGCGTGGAGCTGCTGCATGACCACACGCACCAGAAAGAAGCTCGTCTGAGTCGAGGAGCAGACAAGAACATCCACTCGGTGTAAATCACATTCTAATTAAACCACGCACAACTCATCACCCAGTCTGCCTCCTTAGAACCAATCATGATGCACTATTTGGTGCTCAATCGGCTCCTTATTTGCATTTGACGTTGAACTTTTGCGAGCACATCTCAGTGAATCCCTCTGCTAGATGACCTTTTCAAACAGCGGCGAGTGGAAATGATGAAATCGGCCAGTGAACAATGTGCAAAGAAATAGAGTTCGGCTGTCTCAGTTTATTCAGCTGCTTTGTGCAGCATGAAAAGGCCTTCATGAGAACACCTCAGGGTCAAGTGTGGCTTCATTTGTACACGCTTCAAAACGGGAAGTGCTCGAGTCGGAGAGACGTGTCCGAGGAGCTCGGACTGAACACAGCCGAGAAGTCCTCACAGCATCACGTCTCTGTAACAGCTCATTACAGTGCAGGGGAAAGTCCACGCTAAAAACATTACACACTCACTCCGGAGAAAACTGCTGCTAAAATCACGCCTTCATTTATCCCGCACCTTGTGACCGCCTCAACTCTGCTCTCGGAAATAAGGAACTCAGCTCACAGAGTCCAGGTGCATGGGGAGACTCTGTACCCCCCCCCCCCCCAGGATGGATTTACTTACGGCTGGGCCTAACAACACCCATCAATCAGTCTACTCTAGCCAGCACAGCCCCCGCATATAGGTGGTTTCCATAGTAACCAGCTCCTCACACTGCTGTTGATGTGACGTCACTGCGCTGGGAGTCGCACCATGTGTTGCACGCTGTGTTTGTGTGAGGATTTGTAAGTGCTGCCTGCGTGGTTGAAGCTAAAGTTAAATAGAGTGCAGACAGCTGGGATCACAGGCGAGCGCCAAACGAGGAGACGGCTGCACGCTCCGTCACGTTGAAAACAAACTAGGGAGATATCAGCACGCCAACAGATTTTATTTACATATGCCAAGTGTGTGTGGAGGCCGTCTTTTCTTCTGTGGCCCGTCAGACTGACATGAACATTAGTATATACACAGCACACTCACCGGCCGTGTTCATCTGTTCAACTGCTCCTTATTACAAATATCTAATCAGCCTATCACGTGCAGCAACTGGTCAAGACGATCTGCAGAAGTTCAAACGGAGTGACCTTGAACGTGGCGTGGTTGTCGGTGCCAGACACTCAACTGTGTCGAGGGTTCACGGGGAAAAAGAGAACACATCCAGTGAGCGGCAGAAAACGCCTCGTCGACGACACTTTCTGAACTGAAAACACGAGAACACGCAGACGCACCATTTCCCAAATCAGAAAGTGGAGCACCTGAACGCAGCACGAGTTCAGGAGGAGAGTGCCGTGCCTCTCGTTTCATCATGTAGTTCATCCTTTAATGACACATCCATGGTTTGGACGTTGGTAAGGTGGAGAATGAGTTTGTCGTTGCTGCTTTAAAAAATACTGATTGTATAGTTTATTCTTGGGTGGCGCTCTGCCAGCCTCCATCTCTCACTTCAACATTAAAAGTCAGAGGTGAAAATATTAACCCAGCGCTCTCCTGGTGGAGCCGATGACGTGATGATGAGACAAACTTGCTGAATATCAGCCAATCCCTGCTGGCACCGAGCTGGTCTCCATGGCAAGGGTTGCCTTGGGCGACAGTGGTCCCGTCACGCAGACGTGATGAGCACAGACAGTCCGGCAACGGCTAAGTTAACCGACAGGGCAGCAGCAAGCTGAATCTAAAGCTCTGCCTCTGCAGGAAGTGGACAGGAAGATGCTGAGTGTCCAATTCACACGGCCAATAAGATAACTGTGTACCGCCACTTTAACCAACATCTGTCTAATCTGTTTATGTGCAAAGAGATGAAGTTTAACGTCACGCTGCAGGCTACAATGGAGCTCAACATTTAGAAATATCACGACAAATGTGACATGTGAATAATAAGTGGTCTTTGTCCAGGATGCACCGGCTCATAGCTCCATTATGAAAACAAGTGACGGCACGAATGTTCCTCATAGAGAGCCGAGGAGTACTTCCAACGCACGGCGAACTTTACACGTGCATATTTATCATCTACAAGCCTTCGGGTCCACACACTGATTCTATTTAAAGCAGCCTGTGTGTCATTGGTTCAATGAGGCAGGTTAAATATTCAATCTATGCTAATTAGCTGGAAGCATCCGAGCTAAGCAGAGCTGAGCAGTGGAGTCTGCGTGCTCGTTCTTCATCCTCCCTCCAGTCTGTCTCCTTCCTTTTTTTCGTCATGTCCACAGACTCCTGTTTCTGACAGATTTATTGCACAGTAAAGAGGAGACGGAGTGTGGGAAAGTGTGGTTAAGGATGAGTGAACGCCTGATGCACCGTTGGATTACAGAGGCCTGGCTGACTGGCCGGCGTGCACACACACACACACACACACACACACACACACACACACACACACACACACACCTCACACTTAGCTGAGAACAAAGTGGAGGAAGGAGAGGTAAAGTTTTATGATTGCTGTGCGTCAGTGAGTCTGCCCTCACCGAGGTGAGACGGTCACTTGCCCGCCTGTTTCCTCCACGTTCTCACACTCTGCATGACGCCTTTGTGTGTATGAGCCAAGCTTATACATCTATTCACCGCAAGTCACAACCAAGTGATGTCCCACTTTAAAGATATGGGTTAGAGAGGTCCCTCATTTTGGCACATTTGCTCCAGTTCCCGGTAAGCAGGGAGAGGGACAGACTCCCAGTGGTGTCGAAGGGATCAGCATATACTGACCTAGTTTGAGGATGACAGGTGTGATGTGTCTTAAGGTGCAGGAGCACTGTCAGCTCCCTTTCACCAAAGAGGTCAAAGGACAGAACGAGGAGGAGAGGAATCAGGGATGGACTGAATTAGATGGATGACGTTTGAGGTGTGGACGGAAACTGGAGCGAGGAGGAAGGTGAGCAGCGGGGCAAATCACACCGGGGCTGACTGGAAATGAAGCTGTCCAAATTGAATCGGCCTCTCTCCAGAGTGGAAACCAAGTGGCTCACTGATGTCGTGATTCCTTCCTCTGATAATATCCGTTTTCCTTTTAGCTCACACAACGGGGCGAGTGAGTCCTGGTCCGTCTGTCCCTGTCGTCTCCGCGTCGGAAACACAGGCTGAGCATCTTATTAAGACTGTAATACGATCTGTGTGAGAAGGCGTATCTGACCTACATGACTCAGACTAAAACACAAAGTGGGTAAAGTAGCCGACGTGTTCTCCGGTGTTCGGACGCAGACTCGACAGCATCGCTCCCTCTCTTCAGTCTGCTCGTCTTGTGAGCGCGCCCGAAAACACAATAGGAGAGAGACCGCACCGAATCAGTTCATCAAGTTGAGTTCAGGAGCAGATACATAGAAAGCTCAAACAGAGGTTTCAGAGAAATTGAAACAGCGCTGCGGCGGTCCTATTTAAAATGATACGTGCTGTAAAATAAAGGTGATCAACGCAGCAAACCAGCACGGACGGCTTCACGCTCAACCCCGTGGTCGCCTTCTGCTGGACGCAGCGTTCAATCCCAGTATATTCAAGGTCAAAACTCAAGTTACAGCTCGAGTCTGACTTCCAGCTCTGAACGGCCGGCAGGGACGAGGAAGACATCTGCACAACAGACCAGTGAGCAAGCTGCCTGGTTAACAATTAACCACCCGCTCACTGAGAAGTCGGCCTCACCATCGCCACGGCAACCTGTCGCCACAATGGTGAGCGTCAACACAGAAAGGAAGGATTAGTGTTGTGAGCACGAGGAGGAAGTGAGGAAGGAGGAGAGAGGGAGGGAGGAGATGAAACACAAAGAGAGTCAGAGTCAAATAAGGTTCATTTGCAAAGAGGGAGGGGGAGTGTGTGTGTGTGTGTGTGTGTGTGTGTGTGTGTGTGCGTGTGCGTGTGTGTGTGTCCTCCTCTGCACCGGTCTAACTTGTTAAGGTGCTAATGGGTTGGGATCAGCGTGTTGTCATTAGGCTTGCTCGGTTACTTTTGCGTGATGAGGCTTGTTAGGATGAAGAGTGGAGGACATTATGCGGCGGGAACCCCACGGCGCCGTAAAGACACGTGAGAGAATCAGGGAGACACGGGAACTGAGATGGGTTTGCTTTCAAGCGTCTCCGGGCCTGAGAGGACCGAGTTCAGGCGTGGGACTGAGAGAGGAGACTCATCTTTATTCAGGGAGGGAGAAATTGAGTGTAATCAGGAGGGAGGACGAAGAACGTGAAGAGACTCGAAGACGAGCGAAAGATCAGGAGAAGCAGGAAGTGAACGCTCTTTGATCGGCAGTGAGAAGCTGCACAGAGGCGGACATATTGATGCTTTGGTTGTTCGCTTTATTCCAACATGGAAATATGAAGCGTCATGCCCGACGTGACTTCCTGATCTCTCGTGTGCATTCTCTCACAACACGAGCTCTTTGAACTTCCAAGGCTTCAAAAACTCAACCGCATCAACTGTATGCAAATCTGAGAGTGTGAGAGGGGAGATGAACATCACAGTTTCTCTTTTCATATCAACACTGAAACAGAAGGTTAGGCAAACAAACTGGGATTAGTCTAGCACCTTGTTGAAGCTCGCTGCCATGAGTCATTAAAAACCTGTTGATCCACCGTTTCCTCCGTCGTTCCCCCGAGTCCAACACAGGAAGTTCATGTACAGGCCCGATGTGTGAGCCTCCAGCAGATAACTCCAGATTGACAGAGGAAGGTTTTATTGGTATATTCCCGAAGACACACAGAGGCCGTTTCCATGGAGACAGACGGGTCAACATGTGACCCTCTATGATCGGTTTTATCTGCAGCCATGTCAGCATTTAAAGTTTCCGATGGGCAGCATGAAGCAGCCATCGCTCTGAGATGAAAACATGTTGATGCATCTCTATGATTCATAGAGTTTGTATTTGTAGGATCCTCTGCTGTTCTTCTCAACAAAGAACAGGAGCTGCAGGACGAAGGAGGAACAAACAGCACTGTGAAGATGGCGTGTTTACGTGTTTAGACATCAGCTGATTATATTTGACTTTAAGGATTATTTTGGTTTTAAACTTCTCCAGAGTTTCTGCAGGAAATCACTTTTTTTACTGTCATCACACAAAAATATGAGAAACTGAGTGTTGAGCTGATATGTGCACACAAATTATGAGCATGTAAGCTGCTACACACACACACACACACCCCCCTAACCTGACGCTTCCCACTAAGCAAGGCCAGACGCTGAGCTCAGAGGCACACTGGGACATCGTCCAGATTCCTCCTCTACTGGCTGCTGTCCTCCAGCCCACAAACACACACACACACACACACACACAAACACATATGGCTCGTAGCCACGGACATGGTGTCCATGCCTCAGTGTCGGCACCGCCTCCAGCCTGCTTTGCGTCTTTGTGCATCACTCAGACTGGGGGGGGGGGGGGGGGGGGGGGGGGGGGGCAGACTGGATGGAGAGGACTACTAGCTGGAACGATGACATTTAACAAAAAAAAGAGGAGTAGGGCAGAGAGAGGGGACGTGAGGACACTGGTTGGGAAACAGATATTCTAATTATACCAGAGAATTGAATACAGTGTTCTTGTTTGCCCTCCGAGGATGTGGAAGTTTGAGAAAGACTTTGTGAGGACTTAGAGAGAAAGAGAGTGCTGAAGAGCGATAGAAGGAAGCAGACTGGAAACAGTACACCACGGGCATGTTTAAGCTGCTTCCTATCGGTAAACAAAGCCGCAGTCCTTCTCATCGGGAGCTTTTTATAGATCAGTGCAGACAGAAATGTGCACATCACATCCATAGCCGGTGCTCTCTGAAGAAAAAAAGTGACAAATCTGCTGGTAAAGGCGTCTCAGCCTCGCCTGAAGCATTGTGTCTGAAGAGCAGAGACGAGCTCTAAGCATTCAGCAGCACTGCTTCAACATGTAGCTGTTAAATATCTCACACACAGTAAACGAGGAGGTGCATGAACTGTTCAGACTCTTCTCAGTCCATCTTCAGATCCTCACATGACTAGAAGACAGATGACGGAGTCCTTCAGCACATCTAAATATGAAGCTAATCCACAGTTTCATACTGAAACATTTGTGCTCTGATAGATTACCCAGCACACCCACATGCTCACATTCCTGATCTTCATATTCCACAGAAGATTAAGGAAATAAGGCTTTGAGTTCAATTATTACACTTCTATATAAAACTCACAAGCTGTGCGTGCAGATTTACTGTCAGCCACACTTAACACGCTTTAGGAACACGAGTGAACACATCTTGCTTTTCACGATCCGTCTGTTTGAAAGACGTGTGACAAACTTAGCTCTCTGTAATGTTTAGCCTGCAGTACCACTTTTAAACACTAGGGGATCAGAGTTACATAATGCTCCTTTAAAAAAAGACGTCTGCAGAGTGTCAGGTTGTTTTGGAAGCTGATAAATAATAGCTGAGCCTTTTCTGACCTTTTATGCTTCATACTTCCATTAACGATAACTGACTCATTGTTAAAGCTCAAAAAGAGAGTAGAGTGAGTGTGCTACTTACGATCAAGTCCGTTGACGTAACGAATCGATACCTCACAGTGCCCCCACACGGCACTGACGATGGGATACAGCCTCTTGCCTTTCAGTCCTCTAAAAGCCACTCCCAGGTACTGTCCGTCAACCATGAAGCTCAGAGTCCCTTCGTCCATGTCCAGGATAACTGTGAGCGAGTCTGGGAGCACAAACGACTCGTCTGGCTCCAGGAAGCAGGGGTACGTGGGTGCCGATGTGGAAACTGGGCGGTTCTTTCCATCATGATAGAGTCTGTTTCGGCCCAGGTCCCAGCCCCAAGACTCAGAGTCCGAGCCCACCAGTGCCGTGTAGCCCACCGAGTGTAATGGTGCTTCAGCTGTGCCCACGCCCACCACTGCATGTGTGCCTCGCTGTCTGGTCGGCCAGTGGATTCTCCAAACGTGGAGGCCCCTGGTGTAGCCCACCTTCCCACGAATACAGTCTGTGCTCTGAGCCACTGGGTGCCGGTGAAACGTTAGCTTATCGTCCTCCTTAACAAAGACATTGAGCGACCGGTCGTCGGGGTTCCAGGCGTGCCGAAGTTGCGTCTCTGAGCTGGCGGAGGGCATGTCCAACAGCAAGTCCAACCTGGGGGGCCGACAGAAATCAGGGCCCCGCAGTTCGCGGCGCACTGGACGGTAGGAAGGCTCCCCACGTACATCCACTGATTTGATACTGCCAGAGATCTTCTGGCCCATGGTTGGGTGGGTCCGAGGGAGGAAGGGATAGAGGGGAGGGAGACGGATGGACCGAGGGTGGTAATGAGGGGGGGGCGCAGATCCTGAGGTTACCTCATGGGCGACTCAGTGGACCCTGGGTGGTAAGATTCTGTAGGACACGTCTTCAGCCAGGGGGAACCCCCCTCCTAAACAGACAGAATAAAAGCATGATGTTATATACACACTCAGACTGGACTTCCATATTTAAAGTGAACAAGTGAGCGTGAAAACCTGGAACAGTACAAGCAGAGGTACGACGTGCAGAAACATCCTGATTTCAACTGAATACATTCATGAACTCTTCCTTACACATGTGATGCGATGCACATTTCCTTTCCAGTGTAACAGAACTTGTGCATGTTGAGACGAAGCCCTGAGCTATTCCAAACCCACGAGGAGAGTTTCTCTGAATGTTGGAAAGCTAAGGCGCCGTTTGAAATGTACAGTCCCGACCTTCTCCCTTCGGCTCTCTTTCCTATATACAACCCCTCTGCTGTTTGTCTCCCTCCTCCGTAGTTTCTCTGGAAAAGACTCCACGCGGTTCTTCCAGGGAAAGTACAGTGCAAGTCCGGTGAACTGGATCTGACCCAGCAGAGAGGGGGGGGTGAGGGTGTGTGTGTGTGTGTGTGTGTGTGTGTGTGTGTGTGTGTGTGTACAAATGCAGAGCTAAAGGAATCAAAACAGATTTGAAACTTTTTAACAAACTGTTTTCTAAGTTCAAAGTCACAGGCGGACACATTCAGAGTTTACCAAGTCTGCACAACAACAGATGAATATTATCGATGCCCGACACTGCTGGTAGGAAACGCTCGCTCTGGCTGCAGCTGGTTTGGCGTGACAATTTTTTGCACAACCCAAAACCTGTGAGACTGTGACCCTGAGGAGGACTGACAAAGCAACTCCAAAAACACAGCAAAAGCCCAAAATGATATGAATGAACAGCATCGTACGTTGCATCCATGTCCCTTCATGACATCACAAAGGGCAGTAGCCCCTCCCCTTCATGACATCACAAAGGGCAGTAGCCCCTCCCCCAGGTGGGTGACACTCCCACAGCTAGGTGTTTGTTCTGCCCTCTGAGTCTGCCTTCTCACCGTAAACAATAGGACATGGAGCCAGAAAGCAGCGAGTACACCCGAGCCCTTCCAGAGAGGGGGCGTGGTCAGACACAGCTCATTTACATATTTAAAGCTACAGACACAGAAACAGCCTGTTCTGAGCAGGGCTGAAATAGAGGGGTTTATAGACATGATCAAATACAGGATCAGAGTGGATTTACAACAACACACTCTCGCCTCTCAGTCCTGAAACTATGCACGTTTTATGAAGCAATAAAAAAGCAGAAACATTCAGTAATATAAAACGCCATCATAAACCTGAGTCAACAAATTGCTTTGACAACCAGCCAACGAGGAACATGTTTGGTCTGCACTGGTTTGAATGTCAAAGTAAACAGACTCTGAATTGTTGCGGTGAGAGGGGACTCGAGTTCATCATGAGAGCTGCAGCTATCGAATATTTTAGTAATCGAGTATTCTATCGAATATCCCGATCGATTAATCGAGTGATCTAATAAATCATACTTTTGCTTAATTAAGGTTTAACTCGTCTCGGGTTGTCTCTACAAACCTGCTTCTTTGCAGTTACCATGGTAACGCCTGCTTGTTACAACCATAGTTACAACCAACCACCTCTGCTAGAGCTGCTGGCACTCACCATATTACTGACAGGGTCCATAATTAACTTTCTGATTCACTGGTCAAGACGGCAGATAAATTAAACATACAGGCTAAACACGTTTTAATGGCTGAAATAACAAATAGTGTTTTGTGTAGCCGACACATCTGTTACAGTACATTTAATAGAGAAAGCATTATGTTCTGTTGAATCAATCACAGAATCAATCATTATGTCAGATAAGGAGATTGAGAAACTTTAAATATATATTTGCTAAATTATTATTCCACAAACAAGTTCTGTCTTGATTTAGCTTTGAAGACATCAGACATTTCATATAATCAGCCTGTTTATTGTTAAAAGTGTATCTCTGTCTGCTCCTGTAGCGCGTGCATTCAGTGCGCTCACAGACTACAGAGACCAGAGACGTGTCTATGACAGAGACTGTGAGAGGACGCTGCTATCGTTACGTTAGCTGAGACTACAGAGACCAGAGACGTGTCTGTGACAGAGACTGTGAGGACGTTGCTATCGTTACGTTAGCTGAGACTACAGAGACCATAGACGTGTCTATGACAGAGACTGTGAGAGGACGCTGCTATCGTTATGTTAGCTGAGACTACAGAGACCATAGACGCATCTATGACAGAGACTGTGAGAGGACGTTGCTATCGTTACGTTAGCTGAGACTACA
>NC_136700.1:26441282-26518782 GCF_947650265.1 Symphodus melops | reverse complement strand
CTCTGAAAACTTCTTACCATGAACACATTTTCCCCCCAACTGTCAGGCGGCTCTCGCACCGCAACGTGAACCAAGTAGAAGAGTGGGAATACTCGCTCCTCAGTCTGTGGTCGAAAATGAGGTCAGTGAGCAGTCAACGGCCAGACGAGTGTGGGACAGAGACACGAGAGAGAGAGACACGAGAGAGAGAGCGAGCGAGCGAGAGAGACAGAGAGAGAGTGTCGGTAAGTCGGTGAGTTCCTGCTTGTGACGCAAAGACTGAAGGGGAAACAGCCTGGCTTCAGTTCCCAGCGAAGGCAGGAAAACAGCTGCTGGAGGGAGGAGGAAGGAGAGGGAGGGCTTCGTGTGGAGCACGCTCAAAGACACACACACACACACACACACACACACACACACACACACACACACACACACACACACACACACACACACACACACACACACACACACACACACACACACACACACACACACACACACACACACACACACACACACACACACACACACACACACACACACACACACACACACACACACACACAGTGGGAGGAGAGAGAACAGCAGTCCTTCTGAAATCTGTCTTTAGTTGCATTTAAAAATACTTGTAGTTGAATTTCTCGTTGACATCACGACAGGAACATCTGGAAGGCAGGTCAACTTTGACACGAGTGGTGACAAAGGCCGACTGTGGCTCTCCACGCCAGCAGGCGGCGGTAGACTGTCATCGTCATTCCATGAACAGGAAACCAGAAGGGCGAGCGCAGAGAAGATCACAGGTGAATGAACGTCCGTGTGAATGGCGTGTGCTCTCTCGACTGTCGTCCTCGCTTTGCTTTTGTCACTTCGGGTTTTTTTGTCCTTCTTCTTGCGCACTGATTCGCTTAGCTGAACAGCCAACCAAGAGTGATTCCTCTCCCTTACGGTTCAGAGGTAAGGCTCAGGTGGGAAGCGTCCATCTACGATGCACAGCATGCAGCGCTCAAAGAGAGACAACAACACGAGCCACAAACTGTGAGAAAGAAAACTCTCCGAGAGGCGATGAGAGCGATTCATCCCCAAAACACCCCGAAGAGACGAGACGATGAAACAGAGGAGGAGAAGATGTTCAGGTGACTCGAGCTGACCAATCAACAGAGCGTTTATACTCTGACACTAATTTTTCATTTTCACTGTGGCAACAAGACGATACGAATACAGACAAACCTTAAAGTGCCTTTCTGACTTTGTTGATAAGTGTTGCTAGAACAGTCCGTCTTCCTGTCTCCTCCCATCTCTACCTGTACGCTCTCAACTTTCTCCCGGAGGAGACAAGAAAGCCTTCCTCTTCCCCCCCGCTCAGCTCCCCCCGGCTAATGCACAACAGCATTCCTCTCTTACAGCGTGTCTCATGCTGAGCTCTGCATACATTAACACAGGAGTTAACATTGGAGCTCCCACTGGATGACAAAAACAAGCAAAGTCACAGAGACCACGATCGGGGAGATAGACTAAATAAAGTCGATCTATTGTCCTCACTGTCAGCATTAATGATGTCAGTCTGCGTGCAACTCCTTATGTAACCGATTCTGGCGCCTGAAACGCCTCATTTCAGCTGCTCTCTTTAAGCCACGCCCCCCTCCCTCCCTGCATGCCCGCTCCCCTCCAATGGGGGAGCTTCCGGCTGGCCATGGGGTGGGCATGTCCTACAACTTTGCGCCATGATTTGGTCTGATGCAACAAAAGTCTCGCCATGTATCGAGGCTAGAAACAAGGTACAGGAAACACGCCAACGACTGTGTATGTTGTGTTTAAAAAAAAATCACCATTATCGTTTTATCTCGTAAAGAGAAGACTTGGCAACAAGCAGATCGAAGAGTCTCGTCGTCCCCGTTAGAGGGCCGCTCAATAACAGACCCATTAGTCCAGATGACTTCCTGCTCCGAGCTGAAGACGGGCAGCACTCTCTCTGCGTCTCCGTTTACTCAGGAGAGGATTCTGCTGGACGTAGAAACACACACGACAGCGATCCAAACAAAGATAAATGGTCAGGTCTCCCAAGTGTTTGAGGAGACTCAGTGTGGTGAGTCAGCCTCAGTGAGGAGGACAGAAACCTGAACAGACACCACAACACACTCAGCTCTCTCTCTCTCTCTCTTTTTTTAACTGTCCGATATCATCTCGCCGATGTCTCCTATTTTTTTCCAGTTAAGTCATCGTAAGCGCCAACGAGGCTGCTCTGCCTCCATGCCTCCGTCTCCGCCCACCATGAAGAGGCAGACGACCTTCCACCAGCCGCTCTGCTCCAGGTTTCCGCCCGTTAAAAAGACACAGTGACAGAAATGCTTGCTCATGATGGATCAGCTATGCGTCTCTAAATAATTAAACAGACCCGACGTCTTTGTGTTAAGTGTTCTGAGCACACAGGAGACGCAGCGTGGGCTTCATTCAGGACGCTAGGCTGCAGATACATCACAGCCTGAGCTGCATTCAGCCAATCGAACACACGCACAGGTAGAGGTCGCCCAACGATACATGGAAAAAATCGGATTCACAAGAACTGCCCGTGTCCTTTAAAGGTAATCCCACCTGTGTGGCTGCCCTCTTACACATCGAGCACTCAGAGGAAGAAGACCTCCATGACGCCGTGAGGTAGCGTTAGCTTGAGCTCCTGAAACGCTGACTCACTTCCCCGACTTCTGGGAGAGAACCTGATGTTGTCAAGAGAAACTGTCGAGGGGGAGGTTTCCTGTCAGGCACTCAGGGTTAAAAAAAACACTGCTTCATGAAGGAGCTCTATCAAAGTACGAATGAAGACTTAAGCATAAGGATAAACTTTATTGATCCCAATGAGGGAAATTAGGATGTTAGAGCGGCTCCAAAAAACAAACCAATAAAGTCAGCGTTTCTCGTTTCTGAGCCTCTTCTTTAAACTTTTCCCACGTGAGATAAGGGAGCAGCGAGTGCGTGTGTGTAGCGCCCGCCGAGCCGTGCTTCCAACACGCCAATACACGATGTGAAGTCACAGACCGGGACGCCTACATCACGCCATCGTGGGATCAACGTACGAAGACGTGATGACGGCTGGAAGAGCAGTCTGAAAAGCTACAGAAACCATTTCTTTCCCAGAGTTTAAAGACCTGCGTCATGAGGTCCTGGTCCTGGTTCTGTTCTCAAACAAACACAAAGATCTGCTTGGTTTTGTATATGGCTGTTAAATGGGGCCAACAGGTTAGTGACATAGTCCTACAGGTAACAGAATCCCTGAAGCTGTGCTGCATATCATGCCTTTGGGTTGGGACACGTTGAAAGATTAAACAGCCGCCTTAGATCTGTTTCCCTGCCTACAGGTGAACCTGCATGAGTCCACTCAGGTGTCCACAGCTGCTGTGTACAATGTGTGTTCAGAACCAATTCTTCCATCAACACACACACACACACACACACACACACACACACACACACACACACACACACACACACAGAGATAAGCAAAGAGCACAACGTGTGATGAAAGTAGACGAAAGATGAAAAGTGCATCTCCACACAGTCAACAGTGCCAAGGTCCCTCACTGGAGCTCGACTTACTTCCTGTGGAGAAAAGCCATGCAGCGGTGTGATTAGGGTGAAAGTTAGACGAAGGTGTTTGCAGCTTTCTTTACAAGCAAAATGAATCGTTTTGATTCCGTCATGAAAGCGAGCGGTGCATCTGGATCTGAAACCCTGATCACACAGATGGAGCTCCCCCAGCCTTCAGCGAGGTGACCGGACGCTACGACCACCCCCGTCTGACTGCATCGTCCTCATTCCTGCACGGCCTGCTCCGACCTCCGACCCCCGCCTCAGCGGCGCAGGAAGTGTGGACAACAGGAACGTGAGAAATCCTTCCTGCTTCTTATCCCAGTTTTCTTTTGAACCATAACAATGAGTTTGGTCTTTAACCCGCTCTTTCGTGAAGCGCCTCGAGATAACACTTGCTATGGATTGGGTCTAAACAAATAAAGATCGACTGGTCAGTAAACGGCCCAATCAGAGGCAGCGTTTGCAATCTACAGAGGAAGTGCCTTCACAGCGCCGTCAGACGATTTCTCCCCTGAGCAAACTTCACTCAACAACTAGTTTTAATATTCATGCAGCAGTAAAAGGTTTCGTCTCATGATCACAACTCTTCTATCGTTAAAGGAGGGGCCAAATCTCTCCCTCATTACGTTTGAGAGCCACACAGAAGCACTGAACATGGAAAAGGCAAAGAGTGCATGGCCAGAGATTTTAGAACAAGACATCAATCATTGAAAAATGTGTTTTCTAGAACTACGAATTAAAATCAAAGCTGCTCAGTGAGCCGCGTGGTCAGGCGGGCGGCGTGGTCAGGCACGTCTTCCTCCTCTCAGAGTGCATCTGTTCAGACTCAAAGTACTGGGCCTTCAGAGGAGAGGTCACTCCCTCCGCTCTCTAAACAGGCACGATGCACCGACTCGCCCTGTGATTGGTCCGCTGTGCAGCGTCATAGCTCCTGCATTTACAACTCTTCTAATGTCCATGCCGTTTTTTTCAAAACTCTGCAGAAGGACGGCGGCTAGAGCGCCCTCCATCAGCTTCACTCTAACGTGCTCAGATTCAGTCGCCATGGTTACCTGTACACAAACAAGCAGAGGACGAGGTGATTCGTATACAGTGTCGCTTGCAGCAGCATGACGTCGGGCTTTCAAAGGGCTTTCCTTGCAGAGGTACGCAGACACACCGACACAGGCCAGTCCCGCCTCAGCGCGGCGGAGAGTCCACGCAGAAATATAAACCAGACTTTAGTCTTCAAGTACTGTGCAGCAAAACCCAAGACCACTTGAATAAACAAGTAGCATCAGTGCATTTATGACATGCATTCGAGAGTAACCCCCCCCCCCCCCCCCACACACACACACACACACACACACACACACACACGCACTCCTTTAAAAAAACAATCATCACACAATTCAGCGAAGGGTGTTATGGTGTTAATTATGCATTCAGACGAGCAGCAGGGGGCATGTTTGGCACCGAGGAGAGCGCTGGACTGGTGCTCGACCGGTTTGGATTGCACCAAAGTTGTGAAATTAATTAGTCATCAATGAGGCCTTGAGGATTTTCACACCGATTAAATGAATCTCACAACACAAACCCCCCCCCCCCATCATAAAGGGTCCGTTAGAAGAATTCAAATCGTTTGTACTGTCGGCTTTTATGACTTCAAAACCTTTCCTGACAAAATGAACAAGGCTGCTGCAACATCTTCTCTTTGAGCATCGTTGCAGGTGCAACAGCTTCCTAAATGAACCACTGAGTCAGTCAGATAGCAGCAGGGACGCGTCTCTGCCAAATGATCCACACAAGAGAAAAACAAGTAAGCACATGCAAGCATACCCACCCAACTAACTGATCCATGCTGGGATGGTGTGTGGTCTGAAGAGACAGCAGGGGGGCTTACATGGCTTATGCAGGAGCCTTCTCTCCAATGGCCCTCACTCGTCACCACCTGTTCCCTCCCACTCTGCCCACACACCACTCCAGTAACAACCAGTGAGCGCTTGTAAGGGGTCTGTGTGGAAACAGGAGTGAAGGTGAGCCGAGCGATGTGGAAACGTTCATGAGGTAACCGATCACCTCTGAGGAAGCTCCTCGTGCATCAAATAAGACATGGAAAGAAAATCCTTTAAAAAGGACCAATCAGAGAGCTGCTCTCTCCCTCTGTGATCAGTCAGCCAATCAGAGAGCTGCTCTCTTCCTGTGTGATCATGAAGGAAACCTGCTGTGTTGAAGCTTCTCTGACAACAATGCAGCAGCCAGTATGTCCTCCTTCTAACTTTAGATTCTGCTCCTGAATGCTCTGGATCTGATTGGACCAGAGAAGGTAGGCGGGGCTTTGAAGGCCGTTTTGGACGCCCCTGGGTTTGCCAGATATGAGAGCAGTTATCAGGTGAACAGGTGTTGCAGCGATGGAAGCGGGCAGTGGAACTGCTTCAGATAGAAGTGATTGTACCCGAGCTAAAAAGCCTCTGCATGTTTCTAATAAGCTCCAGCAGCAGAAAGCTGCTCAAACTAGGATCAATGTTGGAGATGCCCTCCCCGCCCTCCCCAGCAGTGTCGTGAGGCATCAGGACCCGGTTACACAGAACTGCAGCTTTTAATGATTGGACATGTATGAGGCCCCTGGGAGTCTCCAGCCCTGAGCTGTTTCTGCCTCATCCACTTTCTCTTCTGCCAATCACGTTTGTTTCAATTAAACGACTTCCTCAAGTGGCCGATCATTACGGTCGTCTTGGGTCTGCACTGACACTGCAGTTTTTAGAGAGTGGACTAGAAAAAGGCCAGCGGAGGGCTAAAGCCTTTTTATGTACTGATGAGGTTTTCTGTTCACGTGTTCAAATGAATCAAATAAAACAGCCAGCATGTGGCATTTCACTTTAGCACCATTTAGTACTCAGCAGGCTCTGATTGGCCGACCTTTGCAGAAGAAGCGTGAAAGAGTCGTACTCACTTCTGCCCCCTGCACCAACACCAACAGCGTTTTTGGAAGTGAGGCGGCTGAGCTCCTCGATGACTGACGCCGCAGAGCTTCACTTGGAGGCACGTTAGCAGATCAAAAGTAGCGTGCCACTTTAGCGGCTAAATCAGCTCCGTGTGCGAGCGTGGAGCTTGTGGTCTTATCCCCCCCCCCCCGAGAAAATAAATCATTAGCTACATTCAAACATGCTTTGAATTAAATTGGATACTTAATTGGCTGATGCGCTCAAACACTAGATTGAGCTGTAATTAAAAATGCAAACATGCAGAAAAAAAAAGAGAGAGAGAGAGAGAGAGAGAGAAAGACAGAGAGAGAGAGAGAGAGAGAGAGAGAGAGAGAAAGGGGGGGGGGGGGGGGGGGGAATAAGACCGGGGCGTGAAACAGTCTGTTCCATTTTTGTGTCGCTTTGATCTAACCTCTTCCTTTGTCAGCGTGTTCATTTCTGTGTAACCTCAGGAGAACTTCGACGCTGCAGCTTCAACTGTTTCACTAAATGTGATGATTTAAAGTGCAAGGCCAAACTTTTGACTAAGTGTTTCCATTTGCTGCTTTTGTTCTCTTTGACTCTCTCTGCACATCTCAAACTGAACACAGAACCTCAAACGACTCAATGTAATAAAATAAGAAGGAAAAAAAAGGCACAGAGGAGTTCTTCGATGGAACCGACTGCTGTGAATAAAGACACCGACATCTTTGCAGGGGCAACAAAGCTGCAGACCAGCAGTGGAGCAATAGGATCCCCGTAGAGCTCAGAGGAGAACTCAATTATTCATGAGCGTGTCGGGCTGCTGAACCACGGCTGCCTTCTGCTGATGGCTGGACCGGGAGGTTAGAGGTCGGGATGGTTATCGACAGAACAGGAGTAATCAAGAGGCATTCTGTTATTGTGCTGAACGTCACTGTAGAACACCGTCCATCTGTAAAGTTCAGTAACTCCCTCACACAGGACCACACCGGGGCGAGCGAGAGAGAGAGAGAGAGAGAGGGGTCTGCATGTCCCTTCTGCAAAGACACTCTTTGAGATGCAGCGCTCGAGGCAAAACTGAAGCTCCGTTCGTCCTTCTGGCTGGAGTCTTCTGATTGGTCAGTTGCTCCCAGTAGTCTTTGAGTTACATCATTAATAAAAGACAGAATGAAATGTGGCAAAAACATCCAGACAGACCGACAGAAGGTCGACGCTTCATACGGCCCGTTTCTGACTTTATGCACGAGAACAAAAACTCAACTCTAAATCTTTCACCGCCGCACTCTGATGACGTCATCGTAACGCCATGACATGAACGTTACCAGACACACCGACAGCTGCAGCCGTGTATGACGCCATCAACAAACACCACAGGACAGGAAGTGACCTGAGGCGGGTGCCCTCATGTTGACCCGGTGCTTTGGGCACACGCTGCTTTGCATGGCAGATTGACATGGAGGGGGGGGGGGGGGCAGCTGGCTGGATGAAGCAGAGTTTGGGTTTCTAAGCAGAAGGATGTTTTAAAACATGGAAGAGGAAAACTTAGTTTGTGCCGTGGAGAGCAGGGAGCTCATGTTTGTATAAGAGAAGTCTAAATCTTATGTTAATCTATGTAAAGACCCTCAGGTTCTCTGTGGATTGTAAATTAGGATAAAAAAAGACGAAGAGGAGGAGGTCTCTGCTCGACAGTGCCGCGCGCTCTCTGTGTGTGTGTGTGTGTGTGTGTGTGTGTGTGTGTGTGTGTGTGTGTGTGTGTGTGTGTGTGTGTGTGTGTGTGGAAAGAGGAAAAACTGAACAATTCATGAGTTTAAAAGAAGTCCGCCTCTGCAACGCTGCATGAGAAAAACAGTTTGAGTTAGAGTGACTGTTGACACTGTTGTGCTGCTCAGAGTTTCACACGCAGAACGATACCTGGACGGACGGACGCACACACACACACACACACACACACACACACACACACACACACACACACACACACACACACACACACACACACACACACACACACACACACACACACACACACACACACACACACACACACACACACACACACACACACACACACACACACACACACACACACACACACACACACGTTTGCTCCATGCAGCATGACAAAAGACCTGTTTTAGGCGACCAGCATCGAGGCTACTGTGCGCTTCATGTGCAGATGCCAGGGTCCTAAAGTGGGCGAGCCTGGGTCCATGTCAGACCGCTGCCCCCCCCCCTCCAGTGTCTGACTCCGCTGTCTCTGAACAATGAAGCCCAAAAATAAACCTTTAAAAAGTAAAAGGAAAGCAGAGAGAGCAGATCAGCTTCAGAGCTGACTGTCCTTTTCTCAATGAACTGACTGAGGAGCAGCGACGCTCAGTAAAGGTCAAAGGTGACGCAGCATGTTGCATGCTTGCTTCAGATGGTCATCTTCTCTGGAAATCCTCTTCTCCACCCAGCTTTTCATCACTCACCGTTTCCTTTAGAACCTTTCGACTCGACTTTGGTCTGGAGGGCATCCATCGGGTTGTAATCCGAGTCATTCAACAATTCCTCCGTCGACACAAAGGACGCTCAGGTCAGTCACTGTGGTGTCAGCTCGAGTTATACTGAGCAGATTAGAGACGACATGGGGAACAGTCACAGTCTCCATTCACAACGCAGAGCTGTGGAGGCACCAGGATAGAAACATGTGGGCGGAAGCTTCTTCCAGGAGGAGAGCGTCACACCACATCGCTCTCTGATTGGAAAGATAAACAGCACTGCTGCTTCTCGCTGCGTCCCTCTCACCCTCTCTCCAAAACTTCAGGACATTTTTCATCTGCTTGTAGAGCGGAGGGAAAACAACAGTCTGTGCTTCTGCTAACCTGCAGAAGGAAAACTACAGGTGTGATTTAAACCAGACATCAGGAGAAAAGGGACAACTTCCATGTCAGTCCAAGAAAGACAGGAAAAACTTCGCCTCATTGGATGGACACTGGCGGTCTGAAGACAGACAGGAAGTGCAGCTTCAACAAGCATGCCTTAAACGCAGCCGTTTTATTAACCTCACCAGTGTTTTTAAAAAAAGAGCAACTGTACGAGTTTGACTGCAGCTCTTTAACTCCCATTACTCCCAGCAGCGGCTCATTCACAGAGCCGTCGAGAGCAACTAAACACGAGTGGCAGCGATTACACACACACAGCCACTCTAGTGATTATATTCTATTACAGCGGGCACACACGAGGGCGCCGCCGGCCTTTTAAAGACGACCTGCTGTCCCGTAAAGCCCGGGCGTGGCCCCCGATTGCTCTTAATGGATTATACAACATCGCCATTCAACTGAGTCAGCAGCAGACGTGCTGGCTCCAGGGGCACGCTGCTGTGTGTGCGTACAGTGAAACCACATGCTCGGACTCGAGAGTCCCTCATGAGAGACGACTTAACGAGGATCCTCTGATGGACGACGGAGGAAAATCAGATCCTGCAGCGACGCACATGAACGACAGAGAGCCACCTCTACAGACTGTCTGCACGCCACCTCTACAGACTGTCTGCACGCCACCTCTACAGACTGTCTGCACGCCACCTCTACAGACCGTCTGCACGCCACCTCTACAGACTGTCTGCACGCCACCTCTACAGACTGTCTGCACGCCACCTCTACAGACCGTCTGCACGCCACCTCTACAGACCGTCTGCACGCCACCTCTACAGACCGTCTGCACGCCACCTCTACAGACCGTCTGCACGCCACCTCTACAGACCGTCTGCACGCCACCTCTACAGACCGTCTGCACGCCACCTCTACAGACTGTCTGCACGCCACCTCTACAGACTCTCTGCACGCCACCTCTACAGACCGTCTGCACGCCACCTCTACTGTCTCTACAGACTGTCTGCACGCCACCTCTACCGTCTCTACAGACTGTCAGCACGCCACCTCTACCGTCTCTACAGACTGTCAGCACGCCACCTCTACCGTCTCTACAGACTGTCAGCACGCCACCTCTACCGTCTCTACAGACTGTCTGCACGCCACTTCTACAGACCGTCTGCACGCCACCTCTACAGACTGTCTGCACGCCACCTCTACAGACTGTCTGCACGCCACTTCTACCGTCTCTACAGACTGTCTGCACGCCACCTCTACCACCTCTACAAACCGTCTGCACGCCACCTCTACCACCTCTACAAACCGTCTGCACGCCACCTCTACCACGCAGCTCTGATACAAACACACTGATTCTCATTGGTGCACGGACTCTGTTGCTTCGTCTGCTATTTTGCATCATTTTTAACATCAGGTCACTAAGTCACCTACGGCAACCCCAAAGGCCCAAAATATATATCATCACTTATAATCAGATTTCTACTGAACATCACACCATCTGTGTGTTTCTTCTTAATAAATAAATCTGAAATTAATTCTTAACTTTAGTTTTCATTCTTTTAATTCAGAGTTCTGGCATTTAAAGTTTTAACTGGTATGATGTCATTTCCTGTCATGTTTGTAAATGTTTCTGTACATTGAGAACATGGCACGAGCTTGATTTGAAGAAAATCTTGATAAAAATCGAAATCGCAATTTCTGCCAGAAAAATCTTTCAAGTCAATCTTTTCCTAAAATCGTTCGTCCTTAACGCCGTGTCAGCTGGCAGCAGGGGACAGAACGCCGTCGTTACCGTGGTGTCACCCTCAGCTGTCATTAGGGCTGATTTGCTCCTTGACAATGGAGGGACCTTGCAGCAGCACAGCAGTCATTACACACCTTGTGTCAACATACATTTACCAAACACCCTGACAATGACGTGCGCCGTTAGTTTCCACCACGGCTCCCCGCTCAGGCTGCTGCTGCGAACTTTGAGTAGGAGATGCAGAATGTCAATCTGAGGCGGTGAGCTGTTTTCTACCTGGACTGAAATCTGTGCACGCCTTCAGCTGATATTTCATTACACATTCAAATTCAACCGAGTGTGCAGCTGTAACTATAGAAGAACTTTAAACACACGGGCGGCGGGGGTCAAACATGCTCGAGTACAGTGGGGTTGGCCTGATGAGTGCGACCTGAAACACTGAGGATCAGGTCCCGTTTTCGCCCCCCCACCCACAGGGAGGTCAGAAGAAGTCACGGAGGTCACAGGGTCAAATCTCAGACAAATAGGAAAATAGAGTGTTGGGGTCAGCAGCTCCTCTGTGACGAGGCTCTGAGCCGTGCACGGGAGCCAATCAGGATTCAAACCAACTACAGGGAGCAAAAACAAAACGCTGACAGGTCAAAAGATTTTAGATTTAATGCACAAAATACAACACATCAGCCCTCCATGTTCTCTACCTCGCCATCTGCTGTGCTCCTCCCACACAGATCTCTCATAACACTTGATCTGGACAGTAGCCTGCCAATACCCACGAGGGCAAAGCAGATGGTGTGGTTACAGGCAAAACATTTAGCCTTTGAAAAGCAGGCACACTGCTAATCAAATGGGCTCTGAGTGAAGTCAATCAGCCCACTTTCTACTGTGTCTTTGAAGGCGTCACAGTGGCTCGTGAGCTCAACTGGATCCAGGTCAGCTTCAGGTTTGTCAAAGTACCAGGCTGCCATGAGAGTCATCCTTCCCCTCCCATCAACAGAACACTGACAGTGTCATTTGAGGTGTGCGTGAGTGAGTGATTCATCGAGGCGTGAGCAGAACTCCCTCTTACAACAGGATAGACAAGCCTCCCCTCAGATCCTGGCAGGAGATCCCAGTCTGGACCCTGACATGACGTGCACTCATGAACACAGTCTTTGGTTTTCTTTGGGGAGGGTTAGTGCGTCACAAAAACACGCACGCGACTGACAATGGATCAATAGGTCAAATAAGAGGCTTTCTCAGGTTATTAATTCGTCCCAATCAGACAGAAAAAAACCCGCAGGAGTCTTCTTTAAGTGTGTGTGTGTGTGTGTGTGTGTGTGTGTGTGTGTGTGTGTGTCATGTAACTACACATCGACTCAGCGGTCTGAGCTGCTGTTGTTCTGCGACCTCAGAAAACACGGGAGGAAAGTTTGAAACCTGAGGTTTTTCAAACGGGGGGGGGGGGGTAATCCCGCAAAGCAAAGCGACACTGTAGGACAGTTTCAGTGCGTTCACACATGTTTTTAAAGCGAGAGAAAAGAAGGGACAGAAATAAACTTACCGTGCGTTTCCTTCCAGTCAGCCTGTCCAAGTGTCTCCAACACGACGCCAACTTCTCTCTCTCTCCTCGGCGAAAACAAGCTCGACACACCGAGTGACATTCACCAAGTGTTTAAAGAACAACACACACAGAGAGAGAGAGAGAGAGAGAGCGCCTTTACGAAGTCGACATTGTGTCCGTGAAGAAGTGAAGCGGGGAGCACGCGACGGGCGGCTTCCTTTGTTCCTCCTGCCTGCAGCTCTTCTCACCGTTCATGTGTCCGCGACTGCCGCTGATTGGCTGATGGCTCGGGATCAAGAAAAGGTGACCAGTGTCAAGTTACACACACTGACAACACCGTTTCCGATCACGACGTCCGCGAAGACGTTGATTGGCACAAACGCGCTCGTCATGGTGAGTGAGTGTGTGTATCCCATATGCATGCATGACGTCTCCTTACGTAGTAATCAGCAGCACCATGAAGGTTTCCCCCCCTCATGTTTATTCATTTCTGCTGAGATATATATTTCACTTAACCTGTACGAGATCCTGCTTTTATTTTGCTAGTCAGTACTCTACTTCCGGGTGGGATTTGTGAGAAACTTGACGCAGGGTGGAGGCCACTTCATACCTTACATACTTTCATTCTGAGTATGAATCACGAGATGTCGCTTTTGTAGTTGTATTTCTTCGTGCCTGTTCTTGTCCAGGGCTGGACTGGGCTTCATTTATTCTCCCCTTGAGTCTAATTAACATCAGCCAATCACAGCTTCTGGGGTGGCCGCTCAGAGTTCAAGGGGGCAAGCAAACGCCTCCTGATCCGCCATGAGCCGCTCAGGTTAAAGCTCTATATATGATGTTTGTGCTGTGGTTGGTTGGACACATTTAGGGTGCAGAGGTTCCAGCTTGTTGATGAGGTTCTGCTGAAGGAACAAGCAGCGCAGATCACCCTGGGCCTCCAGGTTCTCCATGCGCTGAAGACCATTGCTCTCCAGCCAGAGACACCTCAGTCCGGTGTACTCGTCTAAGTTCTCGATGGAGAATCCTTTAAAATGCAGATACAAGGTGTGGAGTCTGCTTACAGTGGTCTTTGAGGACCGCCTTGGTCATTCGTGGTCCTGAAGCTTGTCTCTTGATGTGGGCTTTGAAAATGATCGCTATTTTAATTTCATTCTTGAGTCTCCTTCTTTGTCATTTGATTGAAGAAGTTTTTTCCACATTTCCCCCTCCCGTTTGGGTCGCTGTCTTCGCTTGGTCTCCTGTTGTTTCCTGGACTTTAACAATAGACAAGACCAATAAAAAAAGAAATGATAAGTGAAATCTTACTTCGTTGAAATGTATTTTTCAGATGACCAATGTGAACCTTAATTTGACTCATGTTTGTGTCTTTTAATTGATTTGTAGTTTCTAGCTGCTGTATTCTATTTATTCTTCTCTACAGAACTTTGGTCAACTGTGGTTGTTATAAAACCACACAGAGTTCATCTTATGTGCACGGTGTTTTATTCAATCATTTGATCCCTTCTCCATCATGTCCCCGTCGTGCTCTGGAGAGTCAACGTCCTCGACAACCCAAATCGTCCAAAGCAGCTCGAAAGTCCTCCCTTGTCTCCAGACACTGCACCTAGTGAGGGAATATTGCAAAATTCAGATATCTGATATCTGCCAAATATGTGCTAAAAAATAACCTTACTAACCTTCTTCTTCTTCAGTCTAGAGCGGTGCAGCTCCATCTCACAGTACTCCAAACGCTTCATCTCGTTGTGTTCAACCAGCTGCTTCAGCCTCGCCGTGCTGTTGTTTTCATAATCGTGCAGCTCCTGCTTTTGCTGGACATCGTCTCGCTGCTTCTCCTTTTTCATCTCATCCAGCGAGCTGAGGACGTTTTCAGCAGCGTGCTCCTCTCGCTCCCCAATCAGCTTTTCAAGCAGCTTCAGCAGAGCTTCCATCTTCAGCTGCCTGTCGCCTTTTAGTGTCAACAGAGTGCTGCTGGTGCAGGCCTAGTGAGTCTTCCTGCCTCTCCTGTCGCACTGGCACTGTACGTCCAAAGCGCAGGTAGAGGCAAAAAACAACGTCACAAAAAAGGACATATCCTTCAGGTGCACAAAAAACAAAGTGGAAGACCAGAAACAAATGCCAAGTTAAAGGTATGATTGCAATGTAATGAAACCGTTAAGAGAGATGTGTAGATGTGTCTTGACCCACAATCTTTGACCGTCAGTTGAATTCTAAGAAATGTGACGCATGAACGCCGCAGTGACTGATGGGTTGAATCATATAAATGTCCCTAAAGCTGAATCTATCAACAGACTGGATCATATTAACGCAGCATATCAGGGCCGTGGTTCTGATCTAACAGACAACACTGAGACTCTGTGCAGGCTGAAAGATAGACCATTTATTGGTCTGTGTGGAGCCATTATATCCCGTTCAACAGGTGTCATAAATTCCTTCCCACTTTGGATATTTCTATACATGGTCTGGAGAATCACATCACCTTTACTCTTTCAATGTCAAACCTGTATTTGAAGAACAATTCCTCTTTCCACTGTCAACTGAGGCCAAACATTTACACTTTTAGAATACCTCTAATGACATTCTTTTCTTCAAATATGGTCATAGCTTCTCCGAATAGATCATAGTCTGCTAACAGCAAAGTCACCTCTACAAAGTGAAACCAAACTGAACGTATTCACAGAAATTCGTACTATCAGTGACAGATCACTTAAAAAAAAAAAAATAAAAAAAACAGGCCACAGGGTTCTCTGTGCAAATGAAATGCTGTTATACTTATTTCCTGTTTTTCTTCGTCATCAGTTTGAAGAAGAATAAGCGGTATACTGTAGATAAAAGATGGAATGGATTACAATATGTAAATAGTGAAAGGCAAACCAAAATGCTTTCCTTAAAATGTGTACAAATGAATATTCACAGATTTGTTCTCTGGTGTGGAAAAGGCTAAAACTCCTCGGCAGCCATAAAACCGTAACTGTAAAATGGTGTTTGATATAAATTGATTGAACATTTTTATGACGTAAGGCTTTCGTGTTTCCAGTAGCTGTAAATTCGTACCTGTGGACAGAGCTAGGCTGTATCTCAGTGTCTCTGACACTCCTGGCTCAAGCTGCAGGCGTGAAACTTCAGGGTCAAAGTGTTCCTTTGTATTCGTTCATCCAACTCGCTGTCACCGCAGACAGTCAAATGTGTGTTACTCATAAAGGCAGAGAGTTGGTTTTTGTGGAAACAGACGCAGTTTCCTCTGAACATGACTCAGGGCTGCACGCTGTGTGTGAGTCTGTGTGCATGCATAACATGGATTTGTTGTTGTGTAAGAGCCAGATTTGTGCAGATCATCTGTCTGTGAGTGAGGCTGTGAGTGTGTGACGTTCAGCACGTGTGTGTGTGTGTGTGTGTGTGCATGTGTTTTTTTGTATGTGCAAACTTCACAGAAAGCTGCCTGGGCTGTTCTCAACAAGTTTTCCAACAGACACTCTTCATCAGATGTTTTCATCCTCTGCCTTTCATTACAACGTCTCCCCCGGTCTCTGTCCCAGCCGACCCTCACGCGTCACTTCTTCATCCTGTGCATGGGCCTCCGTCTCCCCTTGAACTTTTTGTGAAGCCGGTCATAATTGGATGGTGAACTGACAGTCAAACAATGTCATTGAATCACCATGAGGATTCCAGCTTGTCTGAAATAAAGGGGAGTATTTTGTCTCGACTTGGCTGAACTTCCCTTCACTTTCCCTCCCATATGTACGTGATTTGTGCAGTGTGTGTGTGTGTGTGTGTGTGTGTGTGTGTGTGTGTGTGTGTGTGTGTGTGTGTGCCAAAGAGAGATGTCCCTGAATTCACCCCTGAGGCAGTGTGCTTCTCACAGCTTCACACAGCAGGCGTAGGATTCAAACAGAACCATTCTTTGTGGATATATTTCAATTAAAGTCACCACACTTATATACAGTCTATACATAGAAAGTGTGAAATCAAAGCTTTGGTCCATACGTTCATTTTCCCCCCGAGGATGAGACAGTTGACCTAGCTGATTTAAAAACTCTCACATAGTGTTTGAAGGCTGGATGGCCAAACTAAACATGGGCACACTTTCAGATCACGAGGTAAACGTGTGTTTTACGTGTAATACCAGGATGAGTCTGCAGAGGGCGCTAAACAACTCGTCCTGCAAATCACACCATAGTTCCCTGATAGTCAAACCGAGAGTTGCACGAGACGTCTTCAAGCCGCTGAAACCTCTCACATAGACTCTCTTCTCCTCTGGCAGCCCTGCAGCGTTCTGCATCCAGAGAGGCTTCTCTCTCTCTCCTTGCTTTTCTTGCTGTGGATTTTTGATTGCTATAGTTGGTATCAGGCGAGCTCAATCTCCAGGCAGCACTATGATCACAGTCGTCCTCGTTTACAGAGACTCTGCTAATCATCTTAAAAACAAGACTGCAGCTAATCTAGCCGTGTCCTTCCCTGTGGTGAAATACCTTCAACTCGACTGACACATTTATCTGCCTCTGCTTTCAGATTTGTAGCACGCTAAAACATCCACACATCCGTTTTTCATCTTACCGACATTTGCAAATTCTCACCTGTCGAGTCTGTCATTAAACCTTGTGAGTGTTCGTGGTCACCTTATTCCCCCCACCAGATGAAGAGTCTGTTTGAGCTTTATTTTCACCAGTGCTGCGTTGTTGTTTATAAATCTACTGGACTGTCATTTGACTCTGACTCTTCAAACGACGGACGGGAACACCAAAAACACAAACACATCCAAAGCATGAAAAGCTCCTGGGTGACATCAAAAAAAAAAGTAAAATGTACGGGAAGACGCCGAGCGAGGAAGGCAGGTTGGAGGCATTTTCTTAAAGCAACGTGGCGTGCATGATATTTTATGCGTGTGTCACATGAACGTAAAAAAGCTGCTCCGCTGCAGAAGATAGCCGATTGTTTGAGTGTGCACAGCCTCACTGCTCACCATTATGCGTTCAGTCAGTCAGTGACCTGGAGCAGCGTGTCTGCCAATACAACAAGGTCAAGTTAGAATGAAACACAGAGTGGACATACAGAGTCTCCCCGAGCAGAAGGAGACACACGTCATAATTCATTACAGTAATTAAAAGAAACAAAGCATGGACTGGACTTTCCACAGAAAGTATGTAATTCATTGTAAAGTATGCAAATTAGCGCTCACTGTACTGGGAAGGAGTGTTTCTTTACCTTTTTCAGTCTTGTGTGATTGCTAGCTTGTTGCTCGGTGCTGCAGGGTTAGAGCTGTTTCTTCACAGCAAGGAGGCTCCTCCCACAACGCGCTAAGCGGTAAAAATAATGGCTAGATAATTACTAATTATTAATAATTACTACTTCGATCGATTATGTTAGCAAGCTTTCTGGTTTATTTATTTTTTGTTTCACTGTAGCTCTAGCGGTCCTGCAGCGCTCCCCTTCACCACCAAGCCTTCGCCGTCTCATCACCTTCTTCATCCCATCAGCCTCAGACGACATCATCAACCCCATTGTTGAGTTAGATCAGCCTCTTCTTCCCATCAGCATCGGGTGACGTCATCAAACATCTTCTCATCAAGCGTCACAGTTCAGCTTCTTCATGCAGAGTTCCTGGTTGATTAGTAATAAAATGTTATGACTGACTCTGCTGGCGTTTACATATTTACCCCTCTGATACGTCTCGTCTGCAGAGAGGCAGACTGCTGGAGCTAAGTGTTTCCGGTGCTCTATCAAATATATCGTTAGCCATTGAGATGTAAACCTGATGATTGCTTGGAGTGTCCATTGGAGGCTAGCTGCAGTTCCTGAAGTGTCCACTAGAGGCTGGCTGCAGTTCCTGCAGTGTCCACTAGAGGCTGGCTGCAGTTCCTGGAGTGTCCACTAGAGGCTGGCTGCAGTTCCTGGAGTGTCCACTAGAGGCTGGCTGCAGTTCCTGGAGTGTCCACTAGAGGCGGGCTGCAGTTCCTGAAGTGTCCACTAGAGCAGTGTTTTTCAACCAGTGCTCCAGTGAGATATTGTCAGGTGTGCCGTGGGAAATGGTCAAATTTCACCTAATTGGTCTAAAAAAGAAGTCGAGTGTCTGTGCTGTCAAGTGCCTGGCAGAGTTATCATGTAATACTCTTCCATATCAGTAGGTGGCAGCGGGTAGATAATTGCATTGTACTCTGAGACAAGAGAATTAGTGATACATTGATGCGACAGGTGGCGGTGACAGTGACATTATGGCTAGCGAGAATATACGGTAACAGTGATGGAGAAGTTTTTGAAAAAGAAAAAAGCTCACTCCGAACTGGACCCTGGACAAAATTGGGACCCAGATGAAGGCCCTAGTATAAGTGGAGGTCAAAAGAAAGCAACGACTGTGAGCTCGAGCAAAGTTTGGAGGCAATACAGCGAAAGCTATCTTTCATTTGGATTTACTTACACCGGGGATGCAACGGCACAAACTCCGCTGTGCTTGGTGTGTGGTGAAAAGCTATCCAACAGTGCGATGGTCCCAAATAAGCTTAAACGCCATCTCCAAACGAAACACCCTTCGCTTCAAAACAAGAACGTGGACTATTTTGTTCGCCTGCGTGAACACACGGAGAAACAGGCAACTTTCATGAGAACAACCACAAAGGTAAATGAGAGAGCGAGCTACCACGTTGCAGAACTTGTAGCTAAATCAAAAAAGTCCCACACTGTGGCAGAGACATTAATACCTCCCGCCTGCAAAGCCATTGTAAATGAGATGCTCGGACCTGAAAAGAAATAGCCAAAGTTCCTCTCTCAGATAACACAATATCCAGACGTATTGATGACATGTCTGCAGACAGCCAAAGTGTGGTTTTGGAAAAGATCCGTATCAGTAAGAAATTTGCTTTGCAACTTGATGAGTCTACTGATATTAGTGGACATGCTCAACTCTTGGCCAATGTGCGTTTTGTGGATGGAGACGCAAGCAGAGAAAACTTCTTCTTTTGCAAGGCATTGCCAGAAAGAACAACAGGAGAGGAACATTTTCGGGTCACATCAGAATATCTTGAAAAAGGAGGACTTAAGTGGGAAAACTGCACGAGTGTCTGCACTGATGGAGCGGCAGCCATGGTTGGGCGCACCAAGATGTTAACACTGCTGCATTGTGTGAGATAATAGTTAAACATTTGAAAACTTTTGAGGAGAAGATGTCATTTTATTTCTCTTCAGCCTTCACTGAATGCCTTGACTGGGTTAGGGACCCTTATAGCTCAGCATCAGTTGTTGGAAAGGACATGACTTTACAGGAGCAGGAGGACCTAACTGAACTGAGACAGTGGTTTAAAGCTAAGCTTTGCAGATCTACCTTTGGACAGTTTTTGGTTGGCTACTGCCAAGGAGTTCCCTATTCTGGCAAACAAAGCTATTTTGACTTTGCTCCCATTTTCCACGACATATCTGTGTGAGGTGAGCTTTTCAAGCTTCACTGCTATACAAACTAAAAACAGAGAGAGACTGAGAGCTGTTGAGGAAGAGCTTCGTGTGTGTCTTTCTTCAATTTCTGCCAGGATATCAACTTTGTGTTCATCCAAACAAGCCCAGGTTTCACACTGAGTGAGTAGAAATATTTGTATTTGTGTTTATTTGATACCAAATAAACACAATAATTACTTTATATTGTTAATATGGGCTACATAGTTTCATTTTTTTTAACATTATCGACTGGTGGTGTGCCTTGAGATTTTTTCAATGAAAAAAGTGTTCCTTGGCTCAGAAAAGGTTGAAAAACACTGCACTAGAGGCTGGCTGCAGTTCCTGCAGTGTCCACTAGAGGCTGGCTGCAGTTCCTGGAGTGTCCACTAGAGGCTGGCTGCAGTTCCTGCAGTGTCCACTAGAGGCTGGCTGCAGTTCCTGGAGTGTCCACTAGAGGCTGGCTGCAGTACCTGGAGTGTCCACTAGAGGCTGGCTGCAGTACCTGGAGTGTCCACTAGAGGCTGGCTGCAGTTCCTGGAGTGTCCACTAGAGGCTGGCTGCAGTACCTGGAGTGTCCACTAGAGGCTGGCTGCAGTTCCTGGAGTGTCCACTAGAGGCTGGCTGCAGTACCTGGAGTGTCCACTAGAGGCTGGCTGCAGTTCCTGGAGTGTCCACTAGAGGCTGGCTGCAGTACCTGGAGTGTCCACTAGAGGCTGGCTGCAGTACCTGGAGTGTCCACTAGAGGCTGGCTGCAGCAGCACAGGAAGTCACATACACACCCATTCAAACAGCCTGTTTTTACAGCAGACATGAACATGTTTACAGCCTGCTTCAAAAAACCAAATAGGTGTGATTAGCTCATGTCTCCATCCACACACACTGTACGGGGGAATGTTTTGATGACTCAGCAGTTTTGATTGGATGAAGGATCAGAGTTATTCATAATAAGGCTTTCATACACACACGAGACATTTATTCTTACAGTGTAATGAACAGAAATGCAGCATCAAGTGTTTTGGAGTTTGATCGAAACAAAAAGTCAAAGTCAGGATGACTCTGCCAATTTTGCTTACGCTTTGTCCTTCATCTGTCTCTCGTGAACCCCCCCAACACACACACACACACACACACACACACACACACACACACACACACACACACACACACACAACCTCAGAAATGTATAATCCCTTCAGTGGAAGTGAAAATTGGAAAGCATGTGTCAAAGCAGTACACGACAGAGAAAATAGGCCAAAGTATGCAGATGAAAAGCTCGATATAAAGACTTTCATCTTCACACACAACCCAAACACAGATTAGTGCTCAGATTCTCTTCCTCCAGATTCAGGCCGGGAACAGAAAAAGCCCATCAGAGCTGGTGGAAATGGAAAACACCAACTGTCTCTCGTCTCAGTCATTGTTTCCCTACCTCTCAAGTTCAGAGGTAAACAAGCAGCCCGTCATAAAGCTAACAGGCTCCATCAGGTTTAGAGCTGTCGTTCCACAGAGTGTCCCCAAACGCTCAATTTAAAAGGGAAACACAACCAACAGCCCCAGGCTCTTTCTATTATTCCAGGCACAGTGGCTTTGCTGGCAGCATGTTCTGGGAACACACTCGTCCTGTCAGTCTGACATGAGGCGTGCAGGTCCTGCAGGAGCTGCTGCTGCTGCTGCTGCTGCTGCTGATGATGATGATGATGATGATGATGATGATGATGTTGAGGCCAGAAATGAGCTGTGAATTAGGTAAGTGTGTTTTACAGCAGTCTATGTCATCACCCCCCCCCCCCCCCCCCCCCCCCCCCCCCCCCCCCGTCACTGTTCTGCTTTAGCTGGCAGATGTCACAGGCAGTGGTCAGTCTCTTGTCAAGTCAGAACTCAAAGATGTCTTGAAACAACAATTGTCACTTCCTCATCGTTTGGGCAGGAGGAGCATCGACAGGCTGACTTGTCTCCTGCACTGAGCTGAACAGACGCTAAGTAGCTCAACACTACCACCTGCTGGTGAGAAAGGGACCTAAATCCAGCTGATGTGCAGCAGTAACAGTTTTCCCCAAGCATGTTCGTTCAACCCTGAGTGCGAGCGTTTACCATCTGGAGGACGATACAGAGTCCTCCAGGAGATTAAAACTCTGAGTCATGTTGGTTAATAAGGCCGGGTTGGGTTTCTTTTTTTTTTCTACTGGAAAGTGAGAACCAAAATGTACACAGTGTGAAAACCTTTTATGAAGCTCGACCAATGAGGCTTCTCGGCAGACTCCTCCCCCTCCTGGATCCTGGGATCTGCTGCATTTCTGTTCCTCTTTATTTGGTGTTTTCACTGTGTGCTCCAAGAAAGACCAGCCGACACTGGAAACACTTTGCACTCTTTGCACTTTATTAGCTCGTCGTTTTACAAGAACAGGTTTGAGAGAATGCATCGAGCGAGTGTGTGTGTGTGTGTGTGTGTGTGTGTGATAACAGAAGTTACCTCTGCAGTTTCTAAGATGAACGAGGTGAGAGCAGAACACCGTGAGTCTCTTGTACTCGTTTGAAATGTGACGTCTGAACAAGAGCAGAGATGGAGGACGTCCGAGAGTGAAGAAACAGACTGATAAAAACATGTTAGAAGAAGAAGACGACGGGGAGGGAACCAACAGCAGAGACACATTAGACTTTACCCGTCTGGATTTATATTCATGTGAAGAATAAACAAGGGTTAAATGTTTCCATCGGCGGGGTCGACGTGGAGGTGGTCAGGACCTACGGGTACCTGGGGCTGCAGCTGGATGACAAGCTGGACTGGTCGCCTAACATGGACACTACCTGCAGGAAGGGACAGAGTCGTCTGTACTTCCTGAGAAGGCTGGGGTCCTTCAACATCTGCAAAAAGCTGCTGCAGATGTTCTACCAGTCTGTGGTGTCCAGCGTCCTCTTCTACGCAGTGGTGTGCTGGGGAGGAAGCTGCAAGAAGAGGGACGCAGCACGCCTGGACAGACTGGTGAGGAGGGCCGGCTCTGTGGTGGGCACAGAGCTGGACTCACTGGTGACAGTGGTAGAGAGGAGGACTCTGGACAAAATGCTCTCCATCATGGACAACACACACCACCCTCTGCACAGCACCTTCACCGGTCAGAGGAGCATGTTCAGCGAAAGACTGCTGTCACAGTTGTGCTCCACGGACAGACTCAAGATCTCTTTTGTCCCCCTATAGGCCATAAGACTGTACTACACTTCACTGTCACGGCAGGGAAGAAGCGCACGGTGATCCCTGGACTCTTTTTTCACTTTTTTTCTCACTCCTCACCTGCACTGCTGACCTCAGAGTCAGCCCCCAGTTGGACACTGTAATGCATATTGATAGTCACTTTACTGAGCACTGGTCACTTTAAGATAATCACCCTAATCATGTCTGGTTTCATCCTACTGTTGTGTTATGCTACATCTGTAATGGTTGACATGATCACCCTAATTAGGTCAAGTTTCACTCTATTGTCTTCAACACTTAATGCTAATCTGCTCCTCAATAGTTGGGTACTTTAATGATAATCACCCCTAATCACTCCTGGTTTCAGGTTATTGTCTAGGACACTTAATGCAAATCACTGCTCCTTTAAGTTGGTGAGCCAATTTCCATCCCTGCATTGACTGTTTAATGACTGTACTCACACCTCTGGCATAAGCTCAAACACCTCTGTACATGCACATGTAACTAGTTTCTAAAGGTCAGCACTTTGTTTCTAAGGCTCTTTAACTGTTTACAGGTCTCTTTTAACCAACACATGTTTTTCTCTCCTCACAGGTTATGTACATTATGCTATATATGTTTAAGTCTAATGCTAATGCTAACTGCACAGGTTTAACATATAATTATGTTTATTCTTAGTCACATAGGGGCTGCTAAATCTTGTTTGGGGGATTATTGTATACAGAGGGGAGGGGGGACAGCGGGTGTGTATTGTAACTAATGTCTTGTGTCCTGCCTGTCTGTATACTGCTACTGGATGCCTTAAATCTCCCTCGGGATCAATAAAGTATCTATCTATCTAAATAATAATCTATAAAGGCTGCAGAAGGATGTATTAAATGAGGCTTTTCCATCTAAACAACAAGTTGGTGTGACAGTGACTAACACATGTAGGACAGGGTCAACACAATACACTTGAGCTTCATATTTATAGATGTAATTATTGATTTATTGATTGATTGCTTTAACACCATTAAAAGTGTCCAGTGTTGCAGGGTGAACCGAAGCGCTCGGAGGAAACCCTGATGTGTAAGCGCTGAGTGTCAAGGTTGGTAAAGAAGTCGATGAGTGGAGGATGTTCACACGTTCCATGGTGGGAGAGCGTCATCTTTATGGTGACGGGGCTTCACGTGGATGTGAGTGATCTGACCCCGTTGATCACAGGATGTGGCGTTAATGTCACTTATCAGAATTAATAAATGACATATAATTGGGTTGTTTGGAGTCTGGTAACTTCTGGATGTTGGCAATTTTTGCGTCTGTAATAGGATGAACGCTGTTGTTTCGCTTGAACACCTTTGTCACACTTCCTGCAACAGTCTGAATGATCGACTTCTTGGTTCCTGACTGTACATGCTTCATTGAGGCTTCAGCTTGACCTCTTTTTAGCTTCTCTATTTCTTCTCTGAGCTGCTTGATGACTACCTCCTGCTCATGGTGGGTCTGCATGAGGAAGTTTCTGTCAGCATCATGTTTTTGATTTATAGAATGCATGTGCTGCTCTTTTCTTTTGATGGTTTTATGCAGATTGGAAATCGCCTTTTCACTGGCCTCCTGCTTTCTTTGGTAAAACGCCATCAGGAACTTTTGGCCCTCTGTGCTGTTTTCGTCCATGCCTACTGTTTTGTCTTTGCTAATGAAGCGCTGATGGAGACCGATGAATGCTTCTTTCAACATGTTTGGCTGATTCAAATGATGCATGCACAAATTTATGTTCACCAGGATGCTCTTGTGTATGGCCTCCACTTTGCGCTTCTCCTCCGTGAGCCGATCCATTTCTGGCTTTATGGTTCTCTCTCTAGATTGCAGGTTTTTAACTTGCTCTCGCAGCTTAATGTTGTCTTTAACTGCTTTTATTTTCTCCTGATTACTTTGTTCGAGATCGGCCTTCATCTGTTCGTTGTCTTCCTCTAGCTGCTCTTTATCTTTGACAGCAGCGTTATATTGGTGTTGTAATACTTTGTGCTGTTTTGTTTTATTTGACAGATTGACCTCACACTCTTCTAGTTCACTTTTACGTTCTGTGACATCTTCTTTGAGGATTTTAATTGTGGTATTTCTGTCTGCCACTACTTTGTTTAAAACGTTCACCTTCTCAGACTTTTTTTTTTCCTCGGCCAGTTTCTTTTCCATCTCTTTAATCTTTGTCTCAGCTTTTAGTAGTTCCATCTGACATTTGTCGTTTTTCACAGATACCTTTGCTTTTCTGTCATTTGTCTCTTTCTCTTGTATGACCTGATTCAATCTCTGCACTTCCTTTTTGTGGTTTTTACGCTGTTTCTCAAGCTGCTCCTCACACTCTTTTTCTATTTTCTTTATCTTCAACTCATCTGCGTTCCGCTTCTGTTTGTATTCAGCGAGTCTTCTCATCGTCTCCTTTTCCAACTTTTTGTCATTCTCGTCCAGTTTGACTATTAATTCTTTTTTATGCTTCTTCTTAAGTTCAATTAACTCTTTCTTTCGCTGAGCTTCAGCTTCCTCAGATTTACTGAACTGCAACAACTTTAATCTTTCATCTTCCTTCTCTCGTTCCTCATTCTCACGTTGAAACACCTCCTGAATATTTGCCAACTTCTCTGCCATGTCGTTACAGGTCTTCTCGCTGATTTTCAATTCTTTCTTCAGCTCCGTTTTCTCCCTCATCAGGGTGGTGATGATTTCCTGGGTTTTCTTATTTTCCTCCTCCAGGTGAGAAATGCGTACGTTTAGTTGTACATTATCTTCTTCCAGGAGCTCTCTTTCCTTATCTTTGTTATAGATTAAAGTCTGGAAAGTCCTCTCACTATAGATTCTCGGCTGTTGGGAATCCATTTTTAGGGTGGTTGCCTGAAAGCGTTAACAATCTGTCGATCCTATCCGTTTACGGGTGAGTCAAATTAAGCCGCAGGCCCGATAGAAATGAAAGGTCCAGTATCAAATCCAATCTTTGTCCAGGCTTTTAATTAGTCTCTTTTAGGGCTGCTGTGATTTTTGTACTGTCTGTATATTGCTTGTGATGTTTTTAAACCCTGTTTGTGAAGCACTTTGTGGCCCCTGCCTGCGAAAAGTGCTATATAAATGAATTTTACTTACTTTTACTTAAGGTCTTTAGTCTCTGACGTCACGTCTGACGTCACGTCGTTCAACCTTGGATATGAAATTAAAACAACAACAGTTTGTGACGTTGCATAGTGACGCGTCACGTTCTGTTACGTAAAGCGCATCTCATTCACCGATGGAAAAAAAAAAGAAAGCTGTCGTAATTGTGAGAGCCCGATCTTCTCATTGTGAGATAAACATCAGCTGATGTTTCAGCACCACGGACAGCGCTGGATCCTGTGCGTTAAGGCGGGATAGGTGCGTGCGTGCGTGCGTGCTTCTTCTTGCGGTTAAAGTTGATAGCTTTGTGATATAGGCTACAGCAGTGAAGGTGTATACAGCTTAATCAGGTTGGACAGCATCAGTCCGCACCTCCAGTCTGTTCTAACCTGAGTAAGTCCCTCCACACCTGTGCTGCAACAGGCTGGAAGCTCTTCTTCTTTGGTTCCTACTTTAGAGTGTCAGGCTGGACGAGCTCGTTTGGAATACTGGGAAGATTAAGATGTTGCTGCTAAGCTAAGTCTCCAAACTGAAAGAGTGTATATGAAGTGTGTGTGTGTTCCCCTCTGCAAGATAAGAAACTAATGTTCTCTGAGTCGTCATGAAGCACTTTAATGTCCATCTTTGAAGGTTCTGGTTCTGTGCGAGCAGAACACAGACTCTGCTGTGCATGAGAGTAGAAACAGAAAGATGTGGCTCTTCACAGAACAATATCAGAGGTATGCAAATCATTCTGTTGGATTTGGTTCTGTAGGCAGAAAGTCACATTGAATATTTTCACTTCATCCAGTTTGTTTTCTGGAGAGGAAGACCCGCCCACATCCATCAATTCAAATCTCAGCTTTTTAACAAATACACAAACAAATGATTTCAAAATAAATGTTACGAGAATTTTTAAATGTAAAGAAAAAAATGTAAAAATAAGTCACAAGGTACAGAAGCCTGGAGAGGACAAACATATATTATCATTTATATTTCATATTGTTTTTAATTCAGTGTCCCGGGGTGATCACCACGTTCAGATGTTTGTCCCTCTAAGGCTTCCTTACTTTAATATGTTATAACTATTCATTTATTGGTCTTTTCACAAAGCCACATTCACATTCATGAACTTGTTGCAGGTCATAAGCATTTGAAGTCCAAACTCAGGCGCATGCTGGAAGGAGGTTTTTACTTTAAGCATTAAAAACCCAGAACCTTCTTTCCTCTGCCTACAAGAGTCTTCAGCTGCTCACTCAGGAGCATCTCCACAACAACTCTTCTTCTCTGAACACCTGCATAAAACTGTTTCTTACTCACAGACACCACCTTGTGGTATAAACTATGCAACACATCTACATTACATTAAATTCAATTTAAAAAACGTAATTTTCCCCCGGGGGGCAATTCAAAGGCATGTAAATGAAAAACAGGTATACTTAAATTAGACAAAGAATTATAAAAGTGTTGATAAAAAGTAAAGTGTCAAACTTTAAATACAAAATGTAAACAACGTTAAATATATCATATAAGAGTGGAGGTATAAGTAGACCGTGCTAGGACTAAAGATGTAAACAGAAATCTATACTGTAATGATCAGATGTAAACAACTGGACATAAATATAAACATTGTATATATATATATATATATATATATATATATATATATATATATATATATATATATATATATATATATATATATACACAGAGCTATGTGCAAGAAAAACAACAGACAACATTATTTCTATTGTTTTGACAATCTGACCGCATTTCCACTATAGGTGATGTAATAATAATAATAATAATAATTATAATGATAATGATAATAATCATAATCATAATAACAATGATAATCATAATAATAATAATCATAATAATGATCATAATAATAATCATAATAATAATTATTATTAAAAAAAATATTTAAAATTATTTAAAAAATAATAATAATAATGATATTAATCATAATCTTAATAATAATAATGATAATAATGAAAATAATAATAATGATTATAATAATATGACGGCGGCGTGACTTTTTTATTATTATTTCAAAAATTACAATTAAGCATTCATAAAATAAGAAACCTGAAACCTTGTGTTGAAATGAAAACATGTCAATGACAGCAACAATGTAGGTGTGTGTGTTTTTTAACACACAAAGACGCACACAGACGTGACCTGTGTTTATCACGTTGTGTGTGCATCCATTCAGTCTATATGGAGAGGCCTTGTGTTGTACTTTAGCCTTTCTCACCATCATTTCCTAAAAAGCACTGCAGGGGAAACTCTACGTGCTCTGATTCTATGGCCGGTGACGGCCTGCTCCGCTTCAGGCTGCCGTCTGCTCGTCACTAATCGGTGTCACCCTGCCTGTGTGCTCATGTGGTTAGCAGTTAGAGTTTACTGAGCGAGACACTGGAACTGACTCAAACGCCTGTAATGGACCTCAGTGAGTCCATGCAGAGTCACCTCAGACCAGGGGAGACCATGAGGGGGGGTAAAGGGGAACGTTTTTTGAAGTGCGATGGTCCCAAATAAGCTTAAACGCCATCTCCAAACGAAACACCCTTCGCTTCAAAACAAGAACGTGGACTATTTTGTTCGCCTGCGTGAACACACGGAGAAACAGGCAACTTTCATGAGAAAAACCACAAAGGTAAATGAGAGAGCGAGCTACCACGTTGCAGAACTTGTAGCTAAATCAAAAAAGTCCCACACTGTGGCAGAGACATTAATACCTCCCGCCTGCAAAGCCATTGTAAATGAGATGCTCGGACCTGAAAAGAAATAGCCAAAGTTCCTCTCTCAGATAACACAATATCCAGACGTATTGATGACATGTCTGCAGACAGCCAAAGTGTGGTTTTGGAAAAGATCCGTATCAGTAAGAAATTTGCTTTGCAACTTGATGAGTCTACTGATATTAGTGGACATGCTCAACTCTTGGCCAATGTGCGTTTTGTGGATGGAGACGCAAGCAGAGAAAACTTCTTCTTTTGCAAGGCATTGCCAGAAAGAACAACAGGAGAGGAACATTTTCGGGTCACATCAGAATATCTTGAAAAAGGAGGACTTAAGTGGGAAAACTGCACGAGTGTCTGCACTGATGGAGCGGCAGCTATGGTTGGGCGCACCAAGATGTTAACACTGCTGCATTGTGTGAGATAATAGTTAAACATTTGAAAACTTTTGAGGAGAAGATGTCATTTTATTTCTCTTCAGCCTTCACTGAATGCCTTGACTGGGTTAGGGACCCTTATAGCTCAGCATCAGTTGTTGGAAAGGACATGACTTTACAGGAGCAGGAGGACCTAACTGAACTGAGACAGTGGTTTAAAGCTAAGCTTTGCAGATCTACCTTTGGACAGTTTTTGGTTGGCTACTGCCAAGGAGTTCCCTATTCTGGCAAACAAAGCTATTTTGACTTTGCTCCCATTTTCCACGACATATCTGTGTGAGGTGAGCTTTTCAAGCTTCACTGCTATACAAACTAAAAACAGAGAGAGACTGAGAGCTGTTGAGGAAGAGCTTCGTGTGTGTCTTTCTTCAATTTCTGCCAGGATATCAACTTTGTGTTCATCCAAACAAGCCCAGGTTTCACACTGAGTGAGTAGAAATATTTGTATTTGTGTTTATTTGATACCAAATAAACACAAGAATTACTTTATATTGTTAATATGGGCTACATAGTTTCATTTTTTTTAACATTATCGACTGGTGGTGTGCCTTGAGATTTTTTCAATGAAAAAAGTGTTCTATTTCGTATAGGCTTCGCCCTCTAAGGCTATCGCTATTGGGTTTATCCCTCGCGCGCATGCGCAGCACTGAAGAGTTGTAGTCCACGCCCACCCACGATGTGGGCCCCTCCCACGGTCAACCTGCCGGTATATAACCGGAAGGGACCATGTGTTCTGTTCCCTCTTTTCTTCAGCGAGTAAGTATGCAACAAGCACCTGTAAGAGAAACATAAATTAACCATGTCTACCTCTTCCATCCGTGTGTGTCCAGAGTGTCAGACCGGGTACATCATGCCGGCTGATTCCCACCGTCTCTGTGAGGCCTGCCTTGGGCCAGAGCATGCCAGCCTGGCTTTAACTTCACGGGCAATGGGTAGCAGCTGCCTACGCCTTCCCCGTGATGACCTGCAGCGGAGAGCGGAAGCCTTCGCTGTAGCTGCAGAGCCGGTGTGGCAGGTGGGGGAATGCACAACGGAACGGGAGATGGACATGTTGGACCATGGAGAGGAGTCTGCGGATTCACCGTACTCCATCCGTGGGTCAGTGTCAGGGTTCCCATCCCTCCCCTCTCCCTGTCGCTAGGGCTGGAGGATGCACCTGACACCGTCGCCGAGTCAGATTGCCCAGGCTTCCCTGGGAATCGGGCTGCGAGCGGCTCCCGGCCCCCGCCGTCGGTGGGGACCGGATCGTTCAGAGAGCCGAGTTAGATTGCCCAGGCTTCCCTGGGAATCAGGCTGCGGGCGGCTCTCGGCCCCCGCCGGTGGTGGGGGCTGGGAGCCGCTCTCGGCCCCCGCCGGTGGTGGGGGGTCTGCTTCAGGAGCTGCCGGGAATCATTAGAACGGCTGCAGCCCGACGGGGCCTCACTGTGCCGGTGGCACGTGAGGTGGAGCCGATCGATGAGATGGCGGGGGATTTTCCGCTTCTCCGGCCGGTCCGGCGAGACCCGGTGTGGCCGCGGTTCCCGGTTTTGATCCCCTATCAGGAGGGGGCAGCGGCGGATCCGAGGCTCTTGAGGGCTCCGGTCTCCACCTACACTTCCATCACAAAAGTGGGGGGGGGTGGCGGACCGTGGGTTCCCTCCGGTGCCGCCTTTGGAGGCTAACCTGACGGCCGTTTCGGGGTCCGGGCCGGGGGTTCGGGACGGCGTCCTGTCCCTCCTTCGAGCCGGGATCTGTTAACAGAGCGCCTGACGGACAGGTCGCACCAGTGTGCCTACCAGGCCTGTGCTGCGGCTAATAAAATTGTCCCTGTTGGCTCATTCCATGTCGAGACTGGCGGTTCAGTCCCACAATGAGCGTACAGCCAGCTCGTTTTTTTGTGCTAAGGAAACCCAGCGGGGCTGTATGAGCCAACTGCGACCTCGGCCGCGAGACACCTGCTATCTCCTCAGTCCTCTTTTCACCAGAGTGTTCCTCACTCAGTGAGTTCTCCGGCGGACAGGTGGGGGGGGGGGCATCATGAGCCCACGAGCGCTGGCTCGGCGCGTCGTGTGGACTTTTCTCTCCCGTCTCCATCCTGTGTGTGAGCCTCTGCGGGCTGCACGGGAGCTCGCTCCTCATGCAGTGGTCGGGGCGCTGACGTGGCTGATGGACAGGGGGCGGAGCCTCCTCTACATGTACGCCCGCTCTCGGAGCATTACTCCGTGTGGCGGCACGTATGTTCCCTGGACAGCTGGCTGGACAGACTGCTTCAACGGGGTTACACCCTGCAGTTTGCGTCTCCCCCTCCACGATTCAATGGGGTAGTGGAGACGATCATGCCATCCGGGGAGGGACGCCTGGCTCTTCGGTCAGAGCTGCAGGAGCTCTTGACGAAGGGTGCCATCTCCAGAGGGGAGCGAGAGGAGGAGAGCCGGGGTTATTACCCCGCTACTTCTCTCGTGCGGAAGAAGACAGGCGGGATAAGGCCCATCCTCGACCGGTCTTTTTCTAATAAATCGATTGTGGTCAGACCATTTTCATATGTTGACAATCAACATATGGAGTGTGTTCACCAGGACGACTGGTTCACGTCCATCGACCTAAAGGACGCCTACTTCCATGTCCCCATCCTCCCGAAACACAGGCAGCTCCTGCGCTTCGCGTCCGGTTATTTCCTGGCCCCACGCACTTTCTCCAAGTGCATAGAAGCAGCTCTGGCTCCGCTTCACCGGGCAGGGATGAGAGTGTTATCTTGTCTGGACGACCTGTTGTTACAGGCTCGCTCCAGAGAAGAAGTAGCTCTCCAGACGAGGGCGCTCGTGTCTCATCTGTCGAGCTTGGGGTTCATCGTGAACTGGGCGAAAAGCTCCTCCATCCCATCCCGGTCCATAATGTACCTGGGGGTGATGTTGGACTCGGCCGACATGTCAGCGCGGCTCTCCCAGCAGAGGATGGAGGCGCTGAGAGGATTATTAAGCCGAGTGAAGCCATGCAGCACGGTGACAGCTCTCACTGTCATGCGGCTGCTGGGCATGATGGCGGCGGCCCATGTCGTTATTCCTCTGGGCCTGCCCCACATGAGACGTCTGCAGCGGTGTTTCTTTGTTAACGCATCGATCCCCGGCTGCAGCGGAAAAACGTCTGCTCCGCGTTCCTTTATCCGCTGGATTGGATTGGCCCACTGGGGGAGTCCCTGCGTGACGTCAGCGGGGATTCCCTTGGGAAGGGCTACGACATAGAAATAGACCTAAAGGACGCATACATCCATGTCTTCATCCTCCCGAAACACAGGCAGTACCTGTGCTTCGCGTTCGAGGGGACATCGTACCAATACAACCGTCTGCCGTTCGGTTATTCCCTGGCTCCGCGCACTTTCTCCAAGTGCGTAGAAGCAGCTCTGGCTCCGCTTCACCGGGCAGGGATGAGAGTGTTATTTTATCTGGACGACCTGTTGTTACTGGCTCGCTCCAGAGAGGAAGCAGCCCTCCAGATGAGGGCGCTCGTGTCTCATCTATCGAGCTTAGGGTTCATAGTGAACTGGGCGAAAAGCTCCCCCATCCCATCCCGGTCCATAATGTACCTGGGGGTGATGTTGGACTCGGCCGACATGTCAGCGCGGCTCCCTCAGCAGAGGTTTGGAGGCGCTGAGAGGACTATTAAGCCGAGTGAAGCCACACAGCACGGTGACAGATCTCACTGTCATGCGGCTGCTGGGCATGATGGCGGCGGCCCATGTCGTTATTCCTCTGGGCCTGCCCCACATGAGACGTCTGCAGCGGTGTTTCTTTGTTAACGCATCGATCCCCGGCTGCAGCGGAGACGTCTGCTCCGCGTTCCTTTATCCATTGTATTGGACTTGGCCCTGGGAAGGGCTACGTCACGCATCACAAAAGAAAAGAAAAATACAGAGAAAAAGTTTTTTCACAGACGCATCCCTCTGCTAAAAAAATCATCATGTGCTGATCAGCACAGACAACAGGGCGTCAGCCCAGCTTCTCGGCATAGCCAGAAAGCTGCTGGTCTGGGCGAGCACACGGTTACTTTCTCTCCGTGCTCTGTATGTCCCCGGCGAACTAAACCGGGGAGCGGACATCATGTCAAGGAAGGGTCCTCGTCCGGGATCTTGGACCCTTCATGCAGACCTGGTTTCCCAGTTATGGGAAAGGTTCGGCAGAGCAGAGGTGGACATGTTCGCAGCACGCGAAAATGCACAGTGCCCCCTTTTGGTTCTCCCTGAGCGCAAAGGACGACCCTCCTGTTAGGTTTAGAATAATGTAGAACCAAAAGCACAAGACAGAAACCGAAAATGAAAACGAAGGAACAATTTATTATACACGAGTGATCAAGAATACAAGAAATATAAGTGACTCTAAAGTGTAACATGAAACTATGTGACTCGAAGAATGTGTACAAGTTATTTAATGTGACAATCAACTGTGTAAGCAAAAACAATGTGACACTCAACTATGTGTGCATGAAATCTAAGTGACTCTAAATGTGCAACAACAAACTATGTGACACGAGGTGTACAAGGCACGCGTGAAGAAGCCAGATCAGACGAACAAGACGACGACGGAGTCAGGGACAGGAACGCAGGATTGGGAACACTAAGAGGAGAGAGAACACGGAGGTTAATAAACACGACAGGGAATTATACAATAAATATCACTGGAGCACTGAAAACACTAGAGAGCACGAGAGCTACTGACCACAATGGAACAACAATAATCTGGCGCTGGCCTCCTGGCAGAAGCCAGCTTAAGTAACCCGGTTGATTGGATGAGCCACACCTGTGGACACTGATTGATAGTTAGTAGACACAGAGGGAGTGACAGACAGGAAAACAAAACACACACACGTGGGGAAGAGACACAAAACACCCAAACATGACAGTACCCCCCCCTCAACGACTGCCACCTGGCGGTCTACCAGGCTTATCGGGGAACTGTCTATAAAAGTCTCTGATCACCGAGTGATCCAGAATAAGAGCTCTGGATATCCAGCTCCGCTCCTCCGGTCCGTACCCCACCCAGTCCACGAGGAACTGGAACCCCCTTCCTCTGCGTCGAACGTCCATGACTTTGTTGACGGTAAACGCTGGATGACCATCGATGAGCCGGGGGGGTGGAGGGGCGACGGCTGGAGGGCTCAAGACACTCGTGACCACTGGTTTGACCTGGGAAACATGAAAAGTGGGGTGAATTTTCAGAGCCGGGGGAAGTCTGAGACGGACCGAGGAAGGATTTATGACCCTTTCGATCTCGTATGGCCCAATGAACCGAGGAGCCAATTTTCTGGACTCAACACTGAGAGGAATGTCTTTAGCATTTAACCACACTTTCTGTCCCGGCGCATAACTTGGCGCTTGAATTCTGTGTCGGTCGGCCAAACTCCGATTCCGCTCCTTAGTCCTAAGTAAGGCCGACCTGGCCTCCCTCCAAGTCCTGCGAATCCTCCGCAGATGGTTCTGGACGGAGGGAACCGCGATCTCCTCCTCTTGACTAGGAAACAGGGGAGGTACATAACCTAAAGCGCACATGAAAGGTGCCATACCTGTCGCCGAGGATGACAAAGAATTATGTGCGTATTCTACCCACGCCAGATGCTGACTCCAGCTGCGTGGTCTCTGAGCACACACACATCGAAGCATGGCTTCCAAGTCCTGGTTGGCCCGTTCCGTCTGACCATTAGACTGCGGATGATATCCCGATGACAGGCTGACGGTGGCTCCCAAAGCACGAACAAACGCCCTCCACACTTGTGAGGTGAACTGCGGTCCTCTGTCTGAAACTATATCCATAGGAATGCCATGCAACCGAAACACGTGGATGGTTATTAAATCCGCGGTCTCAGCAGCAGAGGGCAGCTTGGGTAACGCCACAAAATGAGCTGATTTGGAGAAGCGATCAACAATAGTCATAACCACAGTGTTACCTTCTGAGTCTGGAAGGCCCGTAACAAAGTCCAGAGCGACATGCGACCAGGGGCGTCCTGGCACAGGAAGGGGATGCAGCAACCCTGCTGGCGGCCGGTGAGACGCCTTGCCCCTCGCACATACTGCACACGCCAACACAAAGTCCTTGATATCCACGCCCATAGTAGGCCACCAGAAGTGTCTTTTTATAAACTCCGTAGTGCGAGCAACTCCGGGGTGGCACACCATTTTGGAGGAATGCCCCCATTGAAGAACCTGGGAACGAACACTATCAGGCACAAATAAACAGTTAGTTGGACCTCCACCCGGTAATCCGACCCATGGACCAGTCGATATCCGGGTTATGACGTTGAAGCCAAGGTAGACCGAGAACTAAGGGAGCGTTAGACGATGGCATGATATTGAAGGTTATCTCCTCCCTGTGGTTCCCTGCAACGGTCAGCAATAACGGGGAAGTCTCGGACTCTATGCGGGCTATGAGCTGACCACTTAAAGCGTCCACCTTGAGAGGTGTCGAAATGGGCTGGCTCGTGATCTCAGCTTGGTTAACTAATTCCACGTCAATGAAATTAGAGTCCGCTCCCGAATCCACTAAAGCAAGGATAGTAAAGGGTCTTCCTTTAACAAGGAAACTAGCCTCTACGTTGAGGCGTTTCTGAGGGGAATTAATCACTTCGGCCCTGCTCACCAGCACCCCTGCCGTCACTGGTGAGCGTGACAGTTTAACCGAACCGGACAATGAATTAGCTGATGCCCCGCCTCCCCGCAGTAAATGCAAAGTCTCAGAGAAAACCGTCTGTTTCTCTCCGCCGGAGACAAACGATTTCGCCCCAACTGCATGGGCTCCTCACTCTGAGCTGCGGTGTGAGACCTAGTACTGAGAGTACATGACGGTGACTGCTGCCCGACCGCAACGGGTGGACCCAAAAACTCTCCCTGGTCCGCTACCCGAGACACACTCCTGCTTCGCTCCCGTTGCCTCTCCCGGAAGCGGTTGTCGAGGCGGATAGCCATGGTTATTAACTCCTGGAGCGAGTTAACTTCAAGACGCCCCACTAACCCGTCCTTAACTGCCTCACTTAACCCCTTAAGAAAAATCCCCTGTAGCGCCTGGTCGTCCCAACCCAACTCTATGGCTAGAGTTTGAAACTCGATAGAGTACTCTGCAACACTGAGCGCTCCCTGCCGTAGGCTGAGTAGCCGGTTACCGGAATCCTTGTTAGCAACCGGGTGGTCAAACACAGACGTCATAATGTCAGCAAACACTTTAAACTGAACATTATCATTACCAGGGTTATTCCAAAACGCAGTTCCCCATGTCCGTGCTCTGCCCGAGAGCAAACCCAAAACATACGCAATCTTAGCTCTGTCAGCGGCATATGTAAGAGGTTGCGTTTCAAACACGAGAGTGCACTGGAATAAAAAAGACTTACAGTCTCCAAGTTTACCACAAAACCTTTCGGGTGCCGGGACAAAGGGCTCACGAGGCTGAGTGGCGCTGGGGGTAGAAATCACAGGGTTAGAGGGCATAACCGGAGCTGCTTGGGCAGTGAGCAGCTGATTTTCCACGCGATTCAGGCTAGCGTAAATGACGTGGAGTGATTCTGAAAAACCCCGGAGAGTCTGGTCATGATGACCGAGCATAATTCCCTGCGAGGCTATCGCGTGACGCAACGTATTATTTTCAGTCTCTGACTCGGCTGGTTCCATGTTTTGGCCAGATTATTCTGTTAGGTTTAGAATAATGTAGAACCAAAAGCACAAGACAGAAACCAAAAATGAAAACGAAGGAACAATTTATTATACACGAGTGATCAAGAATACAAGAAATATAAGTGACTCTAAAGTGTAACATGAAACTATGTGACTCGAAGAATGTGTACAAGTTATTTAATGTGACAATCAACTGTGTAAGCAAAAACAATGTGACACTCAACTATGTGTGCATGAAATCTAAGTGACTCTAAATGTGCAACAACAAACTATGTGACACGAGGTGTACAAGGCACGCGTGAAGAAGCCAGATCAGACGAACAAGACGACGACGGAGTCAGGGACAGGAACGCAGGATTGGGAACACTAAGAGGAGAGAGAACACGGAGGTTAATAAACACGACAGGGAATTATACAATAAATATCACTGGAGCACTGAAAACACTAGAGAGCACGAGAGCTACTGACCACAATGGAACAACAATAATCTGGCGCTGGCCTCCTGGCAGAAGCCAGCTTAAGTAACCCGGTTGATTGGATGAGCCACACCTGTGGACACTGATTGATAGTTAGTAGACACAGAGGGAGTGACAGACAGGAAAACAAAACACACACACGTGGGGAAGAGACACAAAACACCCAAACATGACACCTCCTCTCGGGGTGGACGCCTTTTCGCACCGGCTATGGCCGAGGACGTTCATTTATGCATTTCCCCCTGTCCCGTTGATTTCGAGCTTCCTGGACAGAGTGAGGAAGGAGAAGCTGTGCGCCATCCTGATCGCCCCGCTGCGCGAGCATGCGATGTGGTTCCCGTGTTACGTCAGATGACGTCAGGCGAGCCCTGGGAAATCCCTTGGAGGGGGGATGCCCTCTCGCAGGCAGGGGGCGTGCTCACGAGCCACCCGATCATCGGCCAGCGTCTCTGGGCTTGGCCGCCTAACGGACACATCTGGTAAGTATGGGGCTGGCTCAGGATGTGGTGCGCACTATTCAAGGCGCTCGGGCTGCCTCCACAACGGCATCTTACGCCGCAAAGTGGGCTGCGTTTCAACGCTGGTGCGGAGAGAGAGAACTCTCCGCTACTGCGTGTCCTCTGCCTCAAGTGCTTTCTTTCCTCCAGTTCTTAGTGGACCGAAATCTGGCATTTAGCACTATCAAAACATACACGGCTGCAGTTTCATCATGCCACGAAGGTTTTGGTGACCGTTCGGTGTTGGCCACCCGCTGGTGAAGCGGTGTTTAAAAGGGGTACAGAGGCTTCGGCCGGTGGTGCGCAGCCTGGCCCCGCAATGGGATTGGCACTGGTGCTGCGCGCACTGATTGTGGCGCCGTTTGAGCCTTTGGATCAGATTCCCCTACGTTTTCTGTCGGCTAAAACGGTTTTGCTCTTAGCTCTGACGTCAGCAAAACGTGTCAGTGAGCTGTCAGCTCTCTCTGTGGCTCCGTCCTGCCTCAGGATCCAGGAGGACGGTAGTTCGGCTGTATTACGGCCAAACCCGGCGTTCATGCCAAAAGTCATCACTAGCGAGTTCAAGTCGCGAGTGATCACGCTGGAGGGGTTTTTTTCCCCCTCCCCACACATCTGGGGAGCAGGCGACCTCTCACCTGCTGTGCCCAGTGCGCGCTCTGGCATGCTATGTTGCGCGCACAGCTGCCATACGCTGTTCCAGCAGCTGTTTGTACACTACAGGGCACATTCTGTGGGACAGCCCCTGTCAACACAGCGGCTGTCACACTGGCTGTGTGACGCCATCACACAGGCTTATATCGCCTCAGGAGCTGAGCCTCCGGTGGGCATTGAGGCGCACTCCACCAGGGGAGTTGCTTCCTCGGCTGCCCTGCACGGGGGCGTGACGGTGGACGACATCTGCACGGCAGCTTCGTGGTCCTCTCCGTGCTCCTTTGTGCGTTTTTATCTACGGGATGCTTCCCGTTTTCTCAATGTCTCACTCAGTACTCAGCACTCTGTCTGCGTAAGAGTGGGATGTTTTTTCCCCTGATGCTGTCAGGCGGAAAATGGTTGTTCGGGGTGTTGTTGTGCTTGTGGTACCTTCCGGACCCAGTGTGGCATTGACTACATCCTGCTTCGCCTCTAACCCAATAGCGATAGCCTTAGAAGGCGAAGCCTATACGAAATAGAACGTTAGTTACGTACTGTAACTCCAGATTCTATGAGTATAGGCGCAGCCCTCTAAGCGGTGGGCCCCACTGACTCCGTAACGGCTGAAGAAAAGCCCTTTATTGGGGAACAGAACACATGGTCCCTTCCGGTTATATACCGGCAGGTTGACCGTGGGAGGGGCCCACATCGTGGGTGGGCGTGGACTACAACTCTTCAGTGCTGCGCATGCGCGCGAGGGATAAACCCAATAGCGATAGCCTTAGAGGGCTGCGCCTATACTCATAGAATCTGGAGTTACAGAACGTAACTAACGTTCCTTGGCTCAGAAAAGGTTGAAAAACATTGCACTAGAGGCTGGCTGCAGTTCCTGCAGTGTCCATTAGAGGCTGGCTGCAGTTCCTGGAGTGTCCACTAGAGGCTGGCTGCAGTTCCTGCAGTGTCCATTAGAGGCTGGCTGCAGTTCCTGGAGTGTCCACTAGAGGCTGGCTGCAGTTCCTGGAGTGTCCACTAGAGGCTGGCTGCAGTACCTGGAGTGTCCACTAGAGGCTGGCTGCAGTTCCTGGAGTGTCCACTAGAGGCTGGCTGCAGTACCTGGAGTGTCCACTAGAGGCTGGCTGCAGTACCTGGAGTGTCCACTAGAGGCTGGCTGCAGCAGCACAGGAAGTCACATACACACCCATTCAAACAGCCTGTTTTTACAGCAGACATGAACATGTTTACAGCCTGCTTCAAAAAACCAAATAGGTGTGATTAGCTCATGATGATGTTGAGGCCAGAAATGAGCTGTGAGTTTTACAGCAGTACTATGTCATCATTCCCCCCCCCCCCCGTCACTGTTCTGCTTTAGCTGGCAGATGTCACAGGCAGTGGTCAGTCTCTTGTCAAGTCAGAACTCAAAGATTTCTTGAAACAACAATTGTCACTTCCTCATCGTTTGGGCAGGAGGAGCATCGACAGGCTGACTTGTCTCCTGCACTGAGCTGAACAGACGCTAAGTAGCTCAACACTACCACCTGCTGGTGAGAAAGGGACCTAAATCCAGCTGATGTGCAGCAGTAACAGTTTTCCCCAAGCATGTTCGTTCAACCCTGAGTGCGAGCGTTTACCATCTGGAGGACGATACAGAGTCCTCCAGGAGATTAAAACTCTGAGTCATGTTGGTTAATAAGGCCGGGTTGGGTTTCTTTTTTTTTTCTACTGGAAAGTGAGAACCAAAATGTACACAGTGTGAAAACCTTTTATGAAGCTCGACCAATGAGGCTTCTCGGCAGACTCCTCCCCCTCCTGGATCCTGGGATCTGCTGCATTTCTGTTCCTCTTTATTTGGTGTTTTCACTGTATGCTCCAAGAAAGACCAGCCGACACTGGAAACACTTTGCACTCTTTGCACTTTATTAGCTCGTCGTTTTACAAGAACAGGTTTGAGAGAATGCATCGAGCGAGTGTGTGTGTGTGTGTGTGTGTGTGTGTGTGTGTGTGTGTGTGTGTGATAACAGAAGTTACCTCTGCAGTTTCTAAGATGAACGAGGTGAGAGCAGAACACCGTGAGTCTCTTGTACTCGTTTGAAATGTGACGTGAAGAAACAGACTGATAAAAACATGTTAGAAGAAGAAGACGACGGGGAGGGAACCAACAGCAGAGACACATTAGACTTTACCCGTCTGGATTTGTATTCATGTGAAGAATAAACAAGGGTTAAATGTTTCCATCGGCGGGGTCGACGTGGAGGTGGTCAGGACCTACGGGTACCTGGGGCTGCAGCTGGATGACAAGCTGGACTGGTCGCCTAACATGGACACTACCTGCAGGAAGGGACAGAGTCGTCTGTACTTCCTGAGAAGGCTGGGGTCCTTCAACATCTGCAAAAAGCTGCTGCAGATGTTCTACCAGTCTGTGGTGTCCAGCGTCCTCTTCTACGCAGTGGTGTGCTGGGGAGGAAGCTGCAAGAAGAGGGACGCAGCACGCCTGGACAGACTGGTGAGGAGGGCCGGCTCTGTGGTGGGTACAGAGCTGGACTCACTGGTGACAGTGGTAGAGAGGAGGACTCTGGACAAAATGCTCTCCATCATGGACAACACACACCACCCTCTGCACAGCACCTTCACCGGGCAGAGGAGCATGTTCAGCGAAAGACTGCTGTCACAGTCGTGCTCCACGGACAGACTCAAGAACTCTTTTGTCCCCCTGGCCATCAGATTGTACAACACTTCACTGTCACGGCAGGGAAGAAGCGCACGGTGATCCCTGGACTCTTTTCACTTTTTTTCTCACTCCTCACCTGCACTGCTGACCTCAGAGTCAGCCCCAGTTGGACACTGTAATGCATATTGATAGTCACCTTACTGAGCACAGGTCACTTTAAAGATAATCACTCTAATCATGTCTGGTTTCATCCTACTGTTGTGTTATGCTACATCTGTAATGGTTGACATGATCACTCTAACTAGGTCAAGTTTCACTCTATTGTCTTCAACACTTAATGCTAATCTGCTCCTCAATAGTTGGGTACTTAACGAAAATCACCCTAATCACTCCTGGTTTCAGGTTATTGTCTAGGACACTTAATGCAAATCACTGCTCCTTTAAGTTGGTGAGCCAATTTACATCCCTGCATTGACTGTTTAATGACTGTACTCACACCTCTGGCATAAGCTCAAACACCTCTGTACATGCACATGTAACTAGTTTCTAGAAGGTCAGCACTTTGTTTCTAAGGCTCTTTAACTGTTTACAGGTCTCTTTTAACCAACACATGTTTTTCTCTCCTCACAGGTTATGTACATTATGCTATATATGTTTAAGTCTAATGCTAATGCTAACTGCACAGGTTTAACATATAATTATGTTTATTCTTAGTCACATAGGGGCTGCTATATCTTGTTTGGGGGATTTTGTATACAGAGGGGAGGGGGGACAGCGGGTGTGTATTGTAACTAATGTCTTGTGTCCTGTCTGTCTGTATACTGCTACTGGATGCCTTAAATTTCCCTCGGGATCAATAAAGTATCTATCTATCTAAATAATAATCTATAAAGGCTGCAGATGGATGTATTAAATGAGGCTTTTCCATCTAAACAACAAGTTGGTGTGACAGTGACTAACACATGTAGGACAGGGTCAACACAATACACTTGAGCTTCATATTTATAGATGTAATTATTGATTTATTGATTGATTGCTTTAACACCATTAAAAGTGTCCAGTGTTGCAGGGTGAACCGAAGTGCTCGGAGGAAACCCTGATGTGTAAGCGCTGAGTGTCAAGGTTGGTAAAGAAGTCGATGAGTGGAGGATGTTCACACGTTCCATGGTGGGAGAGCGTCATCTTTATGGTGACGGGGCTTCACGTGGATGTGAGTGATCTGACCCCGTTGATCACAGGATGTGGCGTTAATGTCACTTATCAGAATTAATAAATGACATATAATTGGGTTGTTTGGAGTCTGGTAACTTCTGGATGTTGGCAATTTTTGCGTCTGTAATAGGATGAACGCTGTTGTTTCGCTTGAACACCTTTGTCACACTTCCTGCAACAGTCTGAATGATCGACTTCTTGGTTCCTGACTGTACATGCTTCATTGAGGCTTCAGCTTGACCTCTTTTTAGCTTCTCTATTTCTTCTCTGAGCTGCTTGATGACTACCTCCTGCTCATGATGGGTCTGCATGAGGAAGTTTCTGTCAGCATCATGTTTTTGATTTATAGAATGCATGTGCTGCTCTTTTCTTTTGATGGTTTTATGCAGATTGGAAATCGCCTTTTCACTGGCCTCCTGCTTTCTTTGGTAAAACGCCATCAGGAACTTTTGACCCTCTGTGCTGTTTTCGTCCATGCCTACTGTTTTGTCTTTGCTAATGAAGCGCTGATGGAGACCGATGAATGCTTCTTTCAACATGTTTGGCTGATTCAAATGATGCATGCACAAATTTATGTTCACCAGGATGCTCTTGTGTATGGCCTCCACTTTGCGCTTCTCCTCCGTGAGCCGATCCATTTCTGGCTTTATGGTTCTCTCTCTAGATTGCAGGTTTTTAACTTGCTCTCGCAGCTTAATGTTGTCTTTAACTGCTTTTATTTTCTCCTGATTACTTTGTTCGAGATCGGCCTTCATCTGTTCGTTGTCTTCCTCTAGCTGCTCTTTATCTTTGACAGCAGCGTTATATTGGTGTTGTAATACTTTGTGCTGTTTTGTTTTATTTGACAGATTGACCTCACACTCTTCTAGTTCACTTTTACGTTCTGTGACATCTTCTTTGAGGATTTTAATTGTGGTATTTCTGTCTGCCACTACTTTGTTTAAAACGTTCACCTTCTCAGACTTTTTTTTTTCCTCGGCCAGTTTCTTTTCCATCTCTTTAATCTTTGTCTCAGCTTTTAGTAGTTCCATCTGACATTTGTCGTTTTTCACAGATACCTTTGCTTTTCTGTCATTTGTCTCTTTCTCTTGTATGACCTGATTCAATCTCTGCACTTCCTTTTTGTGTTTTTTACGCTGTTTCTCAAGCTGCTCCTCACACTCTTTTTCTATTTTCTTTATCTTCAACTCATCTGCGTTCCGCTTCTGTTTGTATTCAGCGAGTCTTCTCATCGTCTCCTTTTCCAACTTTTTGTCATTCTCGTCCAGTTTGACTATTAATTCTTTTTTATGCTTCTTCTTAAGTTCAATTAACTCTTTCTTTCGCTGAGCTTCAGCTTCCTCAGATTTACTGAACTGCAACAACTTTAATCTTTCATCTTCCTTCTCTCGTTCCTCATTCTCACGTTGAAACACCTCCTGAATATTTGCCAACTTCTCTGCCATGTCGTTACAGGTCTTCTCGCTGATTTTCAATTCTTTCTTCAGCTCCGTTTTCTCCCTCATCAGGGTGGTGATGATTTCCTGGGTTTTCTTATTTTCCTCCTCCAGGTGAGAAATGCGTACGTTTAGTTGTACATTATCTTCTTCCAGGAGCTCTCTTTCCTTATCTTTGTTATAGATTAAAGTCTGGAAAGTCCTCTCACTATAGATTCTCGGCTGTTGGGAATCCATTTTTAGGGTGGTTGCCTGAAAGCGTTAACAATCTGTCGATCCTATCCGTTTACGGGTGAGTCAAATTAAGCCGCAGGCCCGATAGAAATGAAAGGTCCAGTATCAAATCCAATCTTTGTCCAGGCTTTTAATTAGTCTCTTTTAGGGCTGCTGTGATTTTTGTACTGTCTGTATATTGCTTGTGATGTTTTTAAACCCTGTTTGTGAAGCACTTTGTGGCCCCTGCCTGCGAAAAGTGCTATATAAATGAATTTTACTTACTTTTACCTAAGGTCTTTAGTCTCTGACGTCACGTCTGACGTCACGTCGTTCAACCTTGGATATGAAATTAAAACAACAACAGTTTGTGACGTTGCATAGTGACGCGTCACGTTCTGTTACGTAAAGCGCATCTCATTCACCGATGGAAAAAAAAAAGAAAGCTGTCGTAATTGTGAGAGCCCGATCTTCTCATTGTGAGATAAACATCAGCTGATGTTTCAGCACCACGGACAGCGCTGGATCCTGTGCGTTAAGGCGGGATAGGTGCGTGCGTGCGTGCTTCTTCTTGCGGTTAAAGTTGATAGCTTTGTGATATAGGCTACAGCAGTGAAGGTGTATACAGCTTAATCAGGTTGGACAGCATCAGTCCGCACCTCCAGTCTGTTCTAACCTGAGTAAGTCCCTCCACACCTGTGCTGCAACAGGCTGGAAGCTCTTCTTCTTTGGTTCCTACATTAGAGTGTCAGGCTGGACGAGCTCGTTTGGAATACTGGGAAGATTAAGATGTTGCTGCTAAGCTAAGTCTCCAAACTGAAAGAGTGTATATGAAGTGTGTGTGTGTTTCCCTCTGCAAGATAACAAACTAATGTTCTCTGAGTCGTCATGAAGCACTTTAATGTCCATCTTTGAAGGTTCTGGTTCTGTGCGAGCAGAACACAGACTCTGCTGTGCATGAGAGTAGAAATAGAAAGATGTGGCTCTTCACAGAACAATATCAGAGGTATGCAAATCATTCTGTTGGATTTGGTTCTGTAGGCAGAAAGTCACATTGAATATTTTCACTTCATCCAGTTTGTTTTCTGGAGAGGAAGACCCGCCCACATCCATCAATTCAAATCTCAGCTTTTTAACAAATACACAAACAAATGATTTCAAAATAAATGTTACGAGAATTTTTAAATGTAAAGAAAAAAATGTAAAAATAAGTCACAAGGTACAGAAGCCTGGAGAGGACAAACATATATTATCATTTATATTTCATATTGTTTTTAATTCAGTGTCCCGGGGTGATCACCACGTTCAGATGTTTGTCCCTCTAAGGCTTCCTTACTTTAATATGTTATAACTATTCATTTATTGGTCTTTTCACAAAGCCACATTCACATTCATGAACTTGTTGCAGGTCATAAGCATTTGAAGTCCAAACTCAGGCGCATGCTGGAAGGAGGTTTTTACTTTAAGCATTAAAAACCCAGAACCTTCTTTCCTCTGCCTACAAGAGTCTTCAGCTGCTCACTCAGGAGCATCTCCACAACAACTCTTCTTCTCTGAACACCTGCATAAAACTGTTTCTTACTCACAGACACCACCTTGTGGTGTAAACTATGCAACACATCTACATTACATTAAATTCAATTTAAAAAACGTAATTTTCCCCCGGGGGGCAATTCAAAGGCATGTAAATGAAAAACAGGTATACTTAAATTAGACAAAGAATTATAAAAGTGTTGATAAAAAGTAAAGTGTCAAACTTTAAATACAAAATGTAAACAACGTTAAATATATCATATAAGAGTGGAGGTATAAGTAGACCGTGCTAGGACTAAAGATGTAAACAGAAATCTATACTGTAATGATCAGATGTAAACAACTGGACATAAATATAAACATTGTATATATATATATATATATATATATATATATATATACACAGAGCTATGTGCAAGAAAAACAACAGACAACATTATTTCTATTGTTTTGACAATCTGACCGCATTTCCACTATAGGTGATGTAATAATAATAATAATAATAATTATAATGATAATGATAATAATCATAATCATAATAACAATGATAATCATAATAATAATAATCATAATAATGATCATAATAATAATCATAATAATTATTATTAAAAAAAATATTTAAAATTATTTAAAAAATAATAATAATGATGATATTAATCATAATCTTAATAATAATAATGATAATAATCATAATAATCATAATAATAATAATAATAATGATAATAATAATAATGATAATAATGAAAATAATAATAATGATTATAATAATATGACGGCGGCGTGACTTTTTTATTATTATTTCAAAAATTACAATTAAGCATTCATAAAATAAGAAACCTGAAACCTTGTGTTGAAATGAAAACATGTCAATGACAGCAACAATGTAGGTGTGTGTGTTTTTTAACACACAAAGACGCACACAGACGTGACCTGTGTTTATCACGTTGTGTGTGCATCCATTCAGTCTATATGGAGAGGCCTTGTGTTGTACTTTAGCCTTTCTCACCATCATTTCCTAAAAAGCACTGCAGGGGAAACTCTACGTGCTCTGATTCTATGGCCGGTGACGGCCTGCTCCGCTTCAGGCTGCCGTCTGCTCGTCACTAATCGGTGTCACCCTGCCTGTGTGCTCATGTGGTTAGCAGTTAGAGTTTACTGAGCGAGACACTGGAACTGACTCAAACGCCTGTAATGGACCTCAGTGAGTCCATGCAGAGTCACCTCAGACCAGGGGAGACCATGAGGGGGGGTAAAGGGGAACGTTTTTTGAAGTGCGATGGTCCCAAATAAGCTTAAACGCCATCTCCAAACGAAACACCCTTCGCTTCAAAACAAGAACGTGGACTATTTTGTTCGCCTGCGTGAACACACGGAGAAACAGGCAACTTTCATGAGAAAAACCACAAAGGTAAATGAGAGAGCGAGCTACCACGTTGCAGAACTTGTAGCTAAATCAAAAAAGTCCCACACTGTGGCAGAGACATTAATACCTCCCGCCTGCAAAGCCATTGTAAATGAGATGCTCGGACCTGAAAAGAAATAGCCAAAGTTCCTCTCTCAGATAACACAATATCCAGACGTATTGATGACATGTCTGCAGACAGCCAAAGTGTGGTTTTGGAAAAGATCCGTATCAGTAAGAAATTTGCTTTGCAACTTGATGAGTCTACTGATATTAGTGGACATGCTCAACTCTTGGCCAATGTGCGTTTTGTGGATGGAGACGCAAGCAGAGAAAACTTCTTCTTTTGCAAGGCATTGCCAGAAAGAACAACAGGAGAGGAACATTTTCGGGTCACATCAGAATATCTTGAAAAAGGAGGACTTAAGTGGGAAAACTGCACGAGTGTCTGCACTGATGGAGCGGCAGCCATGGTTGGGCGCACCAAGATGTTAACACTGCTGCATTGTGTGAGATAATAGTTAAACATTTGAAAACTTTTGAGGAGAAGATGTCATTTTATTTCTCTTCAGCCTTCACTGAATGCCTTGACTGGGTTAGGGACCCTTATAGCTCAGCATCAGTTGTTGGAAAGGACATGACTTTACAGGAGCAGGAGGACCTAACTGAACTGAGACAGTGGTTTAAAGCTAAGCTTTGCAGATCTACCTTTGGACAGTTTTTGGTTGGCTACTGCCAAGGAGTTCCCTATTCTGGCAAACAAAGCTATTTTGACTTTGCTCCCATTTTCCACGACATATCTGTGTGAGGTGAGCTTTTCAAGCTTCACTGCTATACAAACTAAAAACAGAGAGAGACTGAGAGCTGTTGAGGAAGAGCTTCGTGTGTGTCTTTCTTCAATTTCTGCCAGGATATCAACTTTGTGTTCATCCAAACAAGCCCAGGTTTCACACTGAGTGAGTAGAAATATTTGTATTTGTGTTTATTTGATACCAAATAAACACAAGAATTACTTTATATTGTTAATATGGGCTACATAGTTTCATTTTTTTTAACAATATCGACTGGTGGTGTGCCTTGAGATTTTTTCAATGAAAAAAGTGTTCCTTGGCTCAGAAAAGGTTGAAAAACACTGCACTAGAGGCTGGCTGCAGTTCCTGCAGTGTCCATTAGAGGCTGGCTGCAGTTCCTGGAGTGTCCACTAGAGGCTGGCTGCAGTTCCTGGAGTGTCCACTAGAGGCTGGCTGCAGTTCCTGCAGTGTCCATTAGAGGCTGGCTGCAGTTCCTGCAGTGTCCATTAGAGGCTGGCTGCAGTTCCTGGAGTGTCCACTAGAGGCTAGCTGCAGTTCCTGGAGTGTCCACTTGAGGCTGGCTGCAGTTCCTGGAGTGTCCACTAGAGGCTGGCTGCAGTTCCTGCAGTGTCCATTAGAGGCTGGCTGCAGTTCCTGGAGTGTCCACTAGAGGCTGGCTGCAGTTCCTGGAGTGTCTCCATCCACACACACTGTACGGGGGAATGTTTTGATGACTCAGCAGTTTTGATTGGATGAAGGATCAGAGTTATTCATAATAAGGCTTTCATACACACACAAGACATTTATTCTTACAGTGTAATGAACAGAAATCGTTGCATCATGGGAAATGCAGCATCAAGTGTTTTGGAGTTTGATCGAAACAAAAAGTCAAAGTCAGGATGACTCTGCCAATTTTGCTTACGCTTTGTCCTTCATCCGTCTCTCGTGAACCCCCCCCAACACACACACACACACACACACACACACACACACACACACACACACACAACCTCAGAAATGTATAATCCCTTCAGTGGAAGTGAAAATTGGAAAGCATGTGTCAAAGCAGTACACGACAGAGAAAATAGGCCAAAGTATGCAGATGAAAAGCTCGATATAAAGACTTTCATCTTCACACACAACCCAAACACAGATTAGTGCTCAGATTCTCTTCCTCCAGATTCAGGCCGGGAACAGAAAAAGCCCATCAGAGCTGGTGGAAATGGAAAACACCAACTGTCTCTCGTCTCAGTCATTGTTTCCCTACCTCTCAAGTTCAGAGGTAAACAAGCAGCCCGTCATAAAGCTAACAGGCTCCATCAGGTTTAGAGCTGTCGTTCCACAGAGTGTCCCCAAACGCTCAATTTAAAAGGGAAACACAACCAACAGCCCCAGGCTCTTTCTATTATTCCAGGCACAGTGGCTTTGCTGGCAGCATGTTCTGGGAACACACTCGTCCTGTCAGTCTGACATGAGGCGTGCAGGTCCTGCAGGAGCTGCTGGTGCTGCTGCTGCTGCTGCTGCTGCTGCTGCTGATGATGATGATGATGATGTTGAGGCCAGAAATGAGCTGTGAATTAGGTAAGTGTGTTTTACAGCAGTCTATGTCATCACCCCCCCCCCCCCCGTCACTGTTCTGCTTTAGCTCGCAGATGTCACAGGCAGTGGTCAGTCTCTTGTCAAGTCAGAACTCAAAGATGTCTTGAAACAACAATTGTCACTTCCTCATCGTTTGGGCAGGAGGAGCATCGACAGGCTGACTTGTCTCCTGCACTGAGCTGAACAGACGCTAAGTAGCTCAACACTACCACCTGCTGGTGAGAAAGGAACCTAAATCCAGCTGATGTGCAGCAGTAACAGTTTTCCCCAAGCATGTTCGTTCAACCCTGAGTGCGAGCGTTTACCATCTGGAGGACGATACAGAGTCCTCCAGGAGATTAAAACTCTGAGTCATGTTGGTTAATAAGGCCGGGTTGGGTTTCTTTTTTTTTTCTACTGGAAAGTGAGAACCAAAATGTACACAGTGTGAAAACCTTTTATGAAGCTCGACCAATGAGGCTTCTCGGCAGACTCCTCCCCCTCCTGGATCCTGGGATCTGCTGCATTTCTGTTCCTCTTTATTTGGTGTTTTCACTGTGTGCTCCAAGAAAGACCAGCCGACACTGGAAACACTTTGCACTCTTTGCACTTTATTAGCTCGTCGTTTTACAAGAACAGGTTTGAGAGAATGCATCGAGCGAGTGTGTGTGTGTGTGTGTGTGTGTGTGTGTGTGTGTGATAACAGAAGTTACCTCTGCAGTTTCTAAGATGAACGAGGTGAGAGCAGAACACCGTGAGTCTCTTGTACTCGTTTGAAATGTGACGTCTGAACAAGAGCAGAGATGGAGGACGTCCGAGAGTGAAGAAACAGACTGATAAAAACATGTTAGAAGAAGAAGACGACGGGGAGGGAACTAACAGCAGAGACACATTAGACTTTACCCGTCTGGATTTGTATTCATGTGAAGAATAAACAAGGGTTAAATGTTTCCATCGGCGGGGTCGACGTGGAGGTGGTCAGGACCTACGGGTACCTGGGGCTGCAGCTGGATGACAAGCTGGACTGGTCGCCTAACATGGACACTACCTGCAGGAAGGGACAGAGTCGTCTGTACTTCCTGAGAAGGCTGGGGTCCTTCAACATCTGCAAAAAGCTGCTGCAGATGTTCTACCAGTCTGTGGTGTCCAGCGTCCTCTTCTACGCAGTGGTGTGCTGGGGAGGAAGCTGCAAGAAGAGGGACGCAGCACGCCTGGACAGACTGGTGAGGAGGGCCGGCTCTGTGGTGGGTACAGAGCTGGACTCACTGGTGACAGTGGTAGAGAGGAGGACTCTGGACAAAATGCTCTCCATCATGGACAACACACACCACCCTCTGCACAGCACCTTCACCGGGCAGAGGAGCATGTTCAGCGAAAGACTGCTGTCACAGTTGTGCTCCACGGACAGACTCAAGAACTCTTTTGTCCCCCTATAGGCCATAAGACTGTACTACACTTCACTGTCACGGCAGGGAAAAAGCGCACGGTGATCCCTGGACTCTTTTTTCACTTTTTTTCTCACTCCTCACCTGCACTGCTGACCTCAGAGTCAGCCCCCAGTTGGACACTGTAATGCATATTGATAGTCACCTTACTGAGCACAGGTCACTTTAATGATAATCACCCTAATTCATGTCTGGTTTCATCCTACTGTTGTGTTATGCTACATCTGTAATGGTTGACATGATCACCCTAATTAGGTCAAGTTTCACTCTATTGTCTTCAACACTTAATGCTAATCTGCCCCTCAATAGTTGGGTACTTTAATGATAATCACCCTAATCACTCCTGGTTTCAGGTTATTGTCTAGGACACTTAATGCAAATCACTGCTCCTTTAAGTTGGTGAGCCAATTTACATCCCTGCATTGACTGTTTAACGACTGTACTCACACCTCTGGCACTACCTCAAACACCTCTGTACATGCACATGTAACTAGTTTCTAGAAGGTCAGCACTTTGTTTCTAAGGCTCTTTAACTGTTTACAGGTCTCTTTTAACCAACACATGTTTTTCTCTCCTCACAGGTTATGTACATTATGCTATATATGTTTAAGTCTAATGCTAATGCTAACTGCACAGGTTTAACATATAATTATGTTTATTCTTAGTCACATAGGGGCTGCTAAATCTTGTTTGGGGGATTATTGTATACAGAGGGGAGGGGGGACAGCGGGTGTGTATTGTAACTAATGTCTTGTGTCCTGCCTGTCTGTATACTGCTACTGGATGCCTTAAATCTCCCTCGGGATCAATAAAGTATCTATCTATCTAAATAATAATCTATAAAGGCTGCAGAAGGATGTATTAAATGAGGCTTTTCCATCTAAACAACAAGTTGGTGTGACAGTGACTAACACATGTAGGACAGGGTCAACACAATACACTTGAGCTTCATATTTATAGATGTAATTATTGATTTATTGATTGATTGCTTTAACACCATTAAAAGTGTCCAGTGTTGCAGGGTGAACCGAAGTGCTCGGAGGAAACCCTGATGTGTAAGCGCTGAGTGTCAAGGTTGGTAAAGAAGTCGATGAGTGGAGGATGTTCACACGTTCCATGGTGGGAGAGCGTCATCTTTATGGTGACGGGGCTTCACGTGGATGTGAGTGATCTGACCCCGTTGATCACAGGATGTGGCGTTAATGTCACTTATCAGAATTAATAAATGACATATAATTGGGTTGTTTGGAGTCTGGTAACTTCTGGATGTTGGCAATTTTTGCGTCTGTAATAGGATGAACGCTGTTGTTTCGCTTGAACACCTTTGTCACACTTCCTGCAACAGTCTGAATGATCGACTTCTTGGTTCCTGACTGTACATGCTTCATTGAGGCTTCAGCTTGACCTCTTTTTAGCTTCTCTATTTCTTCTCTGAGCTGCTTGATGACTACCTCCTGCTCATGGTGGGTCTGCATGAGGAAGTTTCTGTCAGCATCATGTTTTTGATTTATAGAATGCATGTGCTGCTCTTTTCTTTTGATGGTTTTATGCAGATTGGAAATCGTCTTTTCACTGGCCTCCTGCTTTCTTTGGTAAAACGCCATCAGGAACTTTTGGCCCTCTGTGCTGTTTTCGTCCATGCCTACTGTTTTGTCTTTGCTAATGAAGCGCTGATGGAGACCGATGAATGCTTCTTTCAACATGTTTGGCTGATTCAAATGATGCATGCACAAATTTATGTTCACCAGGATGCTCTTGTGTATGGCCTCCACTTTGCGCTTCTCCTCCGTGAGCCGATCCATTTCTGGCTTTATGGTTCTCTCTCTAGATTGCAGGTTTTTAACTTGCTCTCGCAGCTTAATGTTGTCTTTAACTGCTTTTATTTTCTCCTGATTACTTTGTTCGAGATCGGCCTTCATCTGTTCGTTGTCTTCCTCTAGCTGCTCTTTATCTTTGACAGCAGCGTTATATTGGTGTTGTAATACTTTGTGCTGTTTTGTTTTATTTGACAGATTGACCTCACACTCTTCTAGTTCACTTTTACGTTCTGTGACATCTTCTTTGAGGATTTTAATTGTGGTATTTCTGTCTGCCACTACTTTGTTTAAAACGTTCACCTTCTCAGACTTTTTTTTTTCCTCGGCCAGTTTCTTTTCCATCTCTTTAATCTTTGTCTCAGCTTTTAGTAGTTCCATCTGACATTTGTCGTTTTTCACAGATACCTTTGCTTTTCTGTCATTTGTCTCTTGCTCTTGTATGACCTGATTCAATCTCTGCACTTCCTTTTTGTGTTTTTTACGCTGTTTCTCAAGCTGCTCCTCACACTCTTTTTCTATTTTCTTTATCTTCAACTCATCTGCGTTCCGCTTCTGTTTGTATTCAGCGAGTCTTCTCATCGTCTCCTTTTCCAACTTTTTGTCATTCTCGTCCAGTTTGACTATTAATTCTTTTTTATGCTTCTTCTTAAGTTCAATTAACTCTTTCTTTCGCTGAGCTTCAGCTTCCTCAGATTTACTGAACTGCAACAACTTTAATCTTTCATCTTCCTTCTCTCGTTCCTCATTCTCACGTTGAAACACCTCCTGAATATTTGCCAGCTTCTCTGCCATGTCGTTACAGGTCTTCTCGCTGATTTTCAATTCTTTCTTCAGCTCCGTTTTCTCCCTCATCAGGGTGGTGATGATTTCCTGGGTTTTCTTATTTTCCTCCTCCAGGTGAGAAATGCGTACGTTTAGTTGTACATTATCTTCTTCCAGGAGCTCTCTTTCCTTATCTTTGTTATAGATTAAAGTCTGGAAAGTCCTCTCACTATAGATTCTCGGCTGTTGGGAATCCATTTTTAGGGTGGTTGCCTGAAAGCGTTAACAATCTGTCGATCCTATCCGTTTACGGGTGAGTCAAATTAAGCCGCAGGCCCGATAGAAATGAAAGGTCCAGTATCAAATCCAATCTTTGTCCAGGCTTTTAATTAGTCTCTTTTAGGGCTGCTGTGATTTTTGTACTGTCTGTATATTGCTTGTGATGTTTTTAAACCCTGTTTGTGAAGCACTTTGTGGCCCCTGCCTGCGAAAAGTGCTATATAAATGAATTTTACTTACTTTTACTTAAGGTCTTTAGTCTCTGACGTCACGTCTGACGTCACGTCGTTCAACCTTGGATATGAAGTTAAAACAACAACAGTTTGTGACGTTGCATAGTGACGCGTCACGTTCTGTTACGTAAAGCGCATCTCATTCACCGATGGAAAAAAAAAAGAAAGCTGTCGTAATTGTGAGAGCCCGATCTTCTCATTGTGAGATAAACATCAGCTGATGTTTCAGCACCACGGACAGCGCTGGATCCTGTGCGTTAAGGCGGGATAGGTGCGTGCGTGCGTGCGTGCGTGCTTCTTGTTGCGGTTAAAGTTGATAGCTTTGTGATATAGGCTACAGCAGTGAAGGTGTATACAGCTTAATCAGGTTGGACAGCATCAGTCCGCACCTCCAATCTGTTCTAACCTGAGTAAGTCCCTCCACACCTGTGCTGCAACAGGCTGGAAGCTCTTCTTCTTTGGTTCCTACTTTAGAGTGTCAGGCTGGACGAGCTCGTTTGGAATACTGGGAAGATTAAGATGTTGCTGCTAAGCTAAGTCTCCAAACTGAAAGAGTGTATATGAAGTGTGTGTGTGTTTCCCTCTGCAAGATAACAAACTAATGTTCTCTGAGTCGTCATGAAGCACTTTAATGTCCATCTTTGAAGGTTCTGGTTCTGTGCGAGCAGAACACAGACTCTGCTGTGCATGAGAGTAGAAACAGAAAGATGTGGCTCTTCACAGAACAATATCAGAGGTATGCAAATCATTCTGTTGGATTTGGTTCTGTAGGCAGAAAGTCACATTGAATATTTTCACTTCATCCAGTTTGTTTTCTGGAGAGGAAGACCCGCCCACATCCATCAATTCAAATCTCAGCTTTTTAACAAATACACAAACAAATGATTTCAAAATAAATGTTACGAGAATTTTTAAATGCAAAGAAAAAAATGTAAAAATAAGTCACAAGGTACAGAAGCCTGGAGAGGACAAACATATATTATTATTTATATTTCATATTGTTTTTAATTCAGTGTCCCGGGGTGATCACCACGTTCAGATGTTTGTCCCTCTAAGGCTTCCTTACTTTAATATGTTATAACTATTCATTTATTGGTCTTTTCACAAAGCCACATTCACATTCATGAACTTGTTGCAGGTCATAAGCATTTGAAGTCCAAACTCAGGCGCATGCTGGAAGGAGGTTTTTACTTTAAGCATTAAAAACCCAGAACCTTCTTTCCTCTCTCTGCCTACAAGAGTCTTCAGCTGCTCACTCAGGAGCATCTCCACAACAACTCTTCTTCTCTGAACACCTGCATAAAACTGTTTCTTACTCACAGACACCACCTTGTGGTATAAACTATGCAACACATCTACATTACATTAAATTCAATTTAAAAAACGTAATTTTCCCCCGGGGGGCAATTCAAAGGCATGTAAATGAAAAACAGGTATACTTAAATTAGACAAAGAATTATAAAAGTGTTGATAAAAAGTAAAGTGTCAAACTTTAAATACAAAATGTAAACAACGTTAAATATATCATATAAGAGTGGAGGTATAAGTAGACCGTGCTAGGACTAAAGATGTAAACAGAAATCTATACTGTAATGATCAGATGTAAACAACTGGACATAAATATAAACATTGTATATATATATATATATATATATATATATATATATATATATATACACAGAGCTATGTGCAAGAAAAACAACAGACAACATTATTTCTATTGTTTTGACAATCTGACCGCATTTCCATTATAGGTGATGTAATAATAATAATAATAATAATTATAATGATAATGATAATAATCATAATAATAATAACAATGATAATCATAATAATAATAATCATAATAATGATAATAATAATAATCATAATAATCATAATAATAATAATTATTATTATTAAAACAATATTTAAAATTATTTAAAAAATAATAATAATAATGATATTAATCATAATCTTAATAATAATAATGATAATAATCATAATAATCATAATAATAATAATAATAATGATAATAATAATAATGATAATAATGAAAATAATAATAATGATTATAATAATATGACGGCGGCGTGACTTTTTTATTATTATTTCAAAAATTACAATTAAGCATTCATAAAATAAGAAACCTGAAACCTTGTGTTGAAATGAAAACATGTCAATGACAGCAACAATGTAGGTGTGTGTGTTTTTTAACACACAAAGACGCACACAGACGTGACCTGTGTTTATCACGTTGTGTGTGCATCCATTCAGTCTATATGGAGAGGCCTTGTGTTGTACTTTAGCCTTTCTCACCATCATTTCCTAAAAAGCACTGCAGGGGAAACTCTACGTGCTCTGATTCTATGGCCGGTGACGGCCTGCTCCGCTTCAGGCTGCCGTCTGCTCGTCACTAATCGGTGTCACCCTGCCTGTGTGCTCATGTGGTTAGCAGTTAGAGTTTACTGAGCGAGACACTGGAACTGACTCAAACGCCTGTAATGGACCTCAGTGAGTCCATGCAGAGTCACCTCAGACCAGGGGAGACCATGAGGGGGGGTAAAGGGGAACGTTTTTTGAAGTGCGATGGTCCCAAATAAGCTTAAACGCCATCTCCAAACGAAACACCCTTCGCTTCAAAACAAGAACGTGGACTATTTTGTTCGCCTGCGTGAACACACGGAGAAACAGGCAACTTTCATGAGAAAAACCACAAAGGTAAATGAGAGAGCGAGCTACCACGTTGCAGAACTTGTAGCTAAATCAAAAAAGTCCCACACTGTGGCAGAGACATTAATACCTCCCGCCTGCAAAGCCATTGTAAATGAGATGCTCGGACCTGAAAAGAAATAGCCAAAGTTCCTCTCTCAGATAACACAATATCCAGGCGTATTGATGACATGTCTGCAGACAGCCAAAGTGTGGTTTTGGAAAAGATCCGTATCAGTAAGAAATTTGCTTTGCAACTTGATGAGTCTACTGATATTAGTGGACATGCTCAACTCTTGGCCAATGTGCGTTTTGTGGATGGAGACGCAAGCAGAGAAAACTTCTTCTTTTGCAAGGCATTGCCAGAAAGAACAACAGGAGAGGAACATTTTCGGGTCACATCAGAATATCTTGAAAAAGGAGGACTTAAGTGGGAAAACTGCACGAGTGTCTGCACTGATGGAGCGGCAGCCATGGTTGGGCGCACCAAGATGTTAACACTGCTGCATTGTGTGAGATAATAGTTAAACATTTGAAAACTTTTGAGGAGAAGATGTCATTTTATTTCTCTTCAGCCTTCACTGAATGCCTTGACTGGGTTAGGGACCCTTATAGCTCAGCATCAGTTGTTGGAAAGGACATGACTTTACAGGAGCAGGAGGACCTAACTGAACTGAGACAGTGGTTTAAAGCTAAGCTTTGCAGATCTACCTTTGGACAGTTTTTGGTTGGCTACTGCCAAGGAGTTCCCTATTCTGGCAAACAAAGCTATTTTGACTTTGCTCCCATTTTCCACGACATATCTGTGTGAGGTGAGCTTTTCAAGCTTCACTGCTATACAAACTAAAAACAGAGAGAGACTGAGAGCTGTTGAGGAAGAGCTTCGTGTGTGTCTTTCTTCAATTTCTGCCAGGATATCAACTTTGTGTTCATCCAAACAAGCCCAGGTTTCACACTGAGTGAGTAGAAATATTTGTATTTGTGTTTATTTGATACCAAATAAACACAAGAATTACTTTATATTGTTAATATGGGCTACATAGTTTCATTTTTTTTAACATTATCGACTGGTGGTGTGCCTTGAGATTTTTTCAATGAAAAAAGTGTTCCTTGGCTCAGAAAAGGTTGAAAAACACTGCACTAGAGGCTGGCTGCAGTTCCTGCAGTGTCCACTAGAGGCTGGCTGCAGTTCCTGCAGTGTCCATTAGAGGCTGGCTGCAGTTCCTGGAGTGTCCACTAGAGGCTGGCTGCAGTTCCTGGAGTGTCCACTAGAGGCTGGCTGCAGTACCTGGAGTGTCCACTAGAGGCTGGTTGCAGTACCTGGAGTGTCCACTAGAGGCTGGCTGCAGCAGCACAGGAAGTCACATACACACCCATTCAAACAGCCTGTTTTTACAGCAGACATGAACATGTTTACAGCCTGCTTCAAAAAACCAAATAGGTGTGATTAGCTCATGATGATGTTGAGGCCAGAAATGAGCTGTGAGTTTTACAGCAGTCTATGTCATCATTCCCCCCCCCCCCCCATCACTGTTCTGCTTTAGCTGGCAGATGTCACAGGCAGTGGTCAGTCTCTTGTCAAGTCAGAACTCAAAGATGTCTTGAAACAACAATTGTCACTTCCTCATCGTTTGGGCAGGAGGAGCATCGACAGGCTGACTTGTCTCCTGCACTGAGCTGAACAGACGCTAAGTAGCTCAACACTACCACCTGCTGGTGAGAAAGGGACCTAAATCCAGCTGATGTGCAGCAGTAACAGTTTTCCCCAAGCATGTTCGTTCAACCCTGAGTGCGAGCGTTTACCATCTGGAGGACGATACAGAGTCCTCCAGGAGATTAAAACTCTGAGTCATGTTGGTTAATAAGGCCGGGTTGGGTTTCTTTTTTTTTTCTACTGGAAAGTGAGAACCAAAATGTACACAGTGTGAAAACCTTTTATGAAGCTCGACCAATGAGGCTTCTCGGCAGACTCCTCCCCCTCCTGGATCCTGGGATCTGCTGCATTTCTGTTCCTCTTTATTTGGTGTTTTCACTGTGTGCTCCAAGAAAGACCAGCCGACACTGGAAACACTTTGCACTCTTTGCACTTTATTAGCTCGTCGTTTTACAAGAACAGGTTTGAGAGAATGCATCGAGCGAGTGTGTGTGTGTGTGTGTGTGTGTGTGTGTGTGTGTGTGTGTGTGTGTGTGATAACAGAAGTTACCTCTGCAGTTTCTAAGATGAACGAGGTGAGAGCAGAACACCGTGAGTCTCTTGTACTCGTTTGAAATGTGACGTCTGAACAAGAGCAGAGATGGAGGACGTCCGAGAGTGAAGAAACAGACTGATAAAAACATGTTAGAAGAAGAAGACGACGGGGAGGGAACCAACAGCAGAGACACATTAGACTTTACCCGTCTGGATTTGTATTCATGTGAAGAATAAACAAGGGTTAAATGTTTCCATCGGCGGGGTCGACGTGGAGGTGGTCAGGACCTACGGGTACCTGGGGCTGCAGCTGGATGACAAGCTGGACTGGTCGCCTAACATGGACACTACCTGCAGGAAGGGACAGAGTCGTCTGTACTTCCTGAGAAGGCTGGGGTCCTTCAACATCTGCAAAAAGCTGCTGCAGATGTTCTACCAGTCTGTGGTGTCCAGCGTCCTCTTCTACGCCGTGGTGTGCTGGGGAGGAAGCTGCAAGAAGAGGGACGCAGCACGCCTGGACAGACTGGTGAGGAGGGCCGGCTCTGTGGTGGGTACAGAGCTGGACTCACTGGTGACAGTGGTAGAGAGGAGGACTCTGGACAAAATGCTCTCCATCATGGACAACACACACCACCCTCTGCACAGCACCTTCACCGGGCAGAGGAGCATGTTCAGCGAAAGACTGCTGTCACAGTTGTGCTCCACGGACAGACTCAAGAACTCTTTCGTCCCCCTGGCAATAAGACTGTACAACACTTCACTGTCACAGCAGGGAAGAAGCGCACGGTGATCCCTGGACTCTTTTTTCACTTTTTTCTCACTCCTCACCTGCACTGCTGACCTCAGAGTCAGCCCCCAGTTCGACACTGTAATGCATATTGATAGTCACCTTACTGAGCACTGGTCACTTTAAAGATAATCACCCTAATCATGTCTGGTTTCATCCTACTGTTGTGTTATGCTACATCTGTAATGGTTGACATGATCACCCTAATTAGGTCAAGTTTCACTCTATTGTTTCCAACACTTAATGCTAATCTGCCCCTCAATAGTTGGGTACTTTAATGATAATCACCCTAATCACTCCTGGTTTCAGGTTATTGTCTAGGACACTTAATGCAAATCACTGCTCCTTTAAGTTGGTGAGCCAATTTACATCCCTGCATTGACTGTTTAACGACTGTACTCACACCTCTGGCACTACCTCAAACACCTCTGTACATGCACATGTAACTAGTTTCTATAAGGTCAGCACTTTGTTTCTAAGGCTCTTTAACTGTTTACAGGTCTCTTTTAACCAACACATGTTTTTCTCTCCTCACAGGTTATGCACATTATGCTATATATGTTTAAGTCTAATGCTAATGCTAACTGCACAGGTTTAACATATAATTATGTTTATTCTTAGTCACATAGGGGCTGCTAAATCTTGTTTGGGGGATTATTGTATACAGAGGGGAGGGGGGACAGCGGGTGTGTATTGTAACTAATGTCTTGTGTCCTGCCTGTCTGTATACTGCTACTGGATGCCTTAAATTTCCCTCGGGATCAATAAAGTATCTATTTATCTAAATAATAATCTATAAAGGCTGCAGAAGGATGTATTAAATGAGGCTTTTCCATCTAAACAACAAGTTGGTGTGACAGTGACTAACACATGTAGGACAGGGTCAACACAATACACTTGAGCTTCATATTTATAGATGTAATTATTGATTTATTGATTGATTGCTTTAACACCATTAAAAGTGTCCAGTGTTGCAGGGTGAACCGAAGTGCTCGGAGGAAACCCTGATGTGTAAGCGCTGAGTGTCAAGGTTGGTAAAGAAGTCGATGAGTGGAGGATGTTCACACGTTCCATGGTGGGAGAGCGTCATCTTTATGGTGACGGGGCTTCACGTGGATGTGAGTGATCTGACCCCGTTGATCACAGGATGTGGCGAGAATTAATATAGAACATATAATTGGGTTGTTTGGAGTCTGGTAACTTCTGGATGTTGGCAATTTTTGCGTCTGTAATAGGATGAACGCTGTTGTTTCGCTTGAACACCTTTGTCACACTTCCTGTAAGAGTCTGAATGATCGACTTCTTGGTTCCTGACTGTACATGCTTCATTGAGGCTTCAGCTTGACCTCTTTTTAGCTTCTCTATTTCTTCTCTGAGCTGCTTGATGACTACCTCCTGCTCATGGTGGGTCTGCATGAGGAAGTTTCTGTCAGCATCATGTTTTTGATTTATAGAATGCATGTGCTGCTCTTTTCTTTTGATGGTTCTATGCAGATTGGAAATCGTCTTTTCACTGGCCTCCTGCTTTCTTTGGTAAAACGCCATCAGGAACTTTTGGCCCTCTGTGCTGTTTTCGTCCATGCCTACTGTTTTGTCTTTGCTAATGAAGCGCTGATGGAGACCGATGAATGCTTCTTTCAACATGTTTGGCTGATCCAAATGATGCATGCACAAATGTATGTTCACCAGGATGCTCTCGTGTATGGCCTCCACTTTGCGCTTCTCCTCCGTGAGCTGATCCATTTCTGGCTTTATGGTTCTCTCTCTAGATTGCAGGTTTTTAACTTGCTCTCGCAGCTTAATGTTGTCTTTAACTGCTTTTATTTTCTCCTGATTACTTTGTTCGAGATCGGCCTTCATCTGTTCGTTGTCTTCCTCTAGCTGCTCTTTATCTTTGACAGCAGCGTTATATTGGTGTTGTAATACACTGTGCTGTTTTGTTTTATTTGACAGATTGACCTCACACTCTTCTAGTTCACTTTTACGTTCTGTGACATCTTCTTTGAGGATTTTAATTGTGGTATTTCTGTCTGCCACTACTTTGTTTAAAACGTTCACCTTCTCAGACTTTTTTTTTTCCTCGGCCAGTTTCTTTTCCATCTCTTTAATCTTTGTCTCAGCTTTTAGTAGTTCCATCTGACATTTGTCGTTTTTCACAGATACCTTTGCTTTTCTGTCATTTGTCTCTTTCTCTTGTATGACCTGATTCAATCTCTGCACTTCCTTTTTGTGGTTTTTACGCTGTTTCTCAAGCTGCTCCTCACACTCTTTTTCTATTTTCTTTATCTTCAACTCATCTGCGTTCCGCTTCTGTTTGTATTCAGCGAGTCTTCTCATCGTCTCCTGTTCCAACTTTTAGTCATTCTCGTCCAGTTTGACTTTTAATTCTTTTTCATACTTCTTCTTAAGTTCAATTAACTCTTTCTTTCGCTGAGCTTCAGCTTCCTCAGATTTACTGAACTGCAACAACTTTAATCTTTCATCTTCCTTCTCTCGTTCCTCATTCTCACGTTGAAACACCTCCTGAATATTTGCCAACTTCTCTGCCATGTCGTTACAGGTCTTCTCGCTGATTTTCAATTCTTTCTTCAGCTCCGTTTTCTCCCTCATCAGGGTGGTGATGATTTCCTGGGTTTTCTTATTTTCCTCCTCCAGGTGAGAAATGCGTACGTTTAGTTGTACATTATCTTCTTCCAGGATCTCTCTTTCCTTATCTTTGTTATAGATTAAAGTCTGGAAAGTCCTCTCACTATAGATTCTCGGCTGTTGGGAATCCATTTTTAGGGTGGTTGCCTGAAAGCGTTAACAATCTGTCGATCCTATCCGTTTACGGGTGAGTCAAATTAAGCCGCAGGCCCGATAGAAATGAAAGGTCCAGTATCAAATCCAATCTTTGTCCAGGCTTTTAATTAGTTTCTTTTAGGGCTGCTGTGATTTTTGTACTGTCTGTATATTGCTTGTGATGTTTTTAAACCCTGTTTGTGAAGCACTTTGTGGCCCCTGCCTGCGAAAAGTGCTATATAAATGAATTTTACTTACTTTTACTTAAGGTCTTTAGTCTCTGACGTCACGTCTGACGTCACGTCGTTCAACCTTGGATATGAAATTAAAACAACAACAGTTTGTGACGTTGCATAGTGACGCGTCACGTTCTGTTACGTAAAGCGCATCTCATTCACCGATGGAAAAAAAAAAGAAAGCTGTCGTAATTGTGAGAGCCCGATCTTCTCATTGTGAGATTGTTAAGCATATCTGAAATAAGATGCAAAGCCACGTTCATTTACATACATGCTGTGATGTCACTGAATTTGTGTTTGCCACATGTGCGCATGCGTGATAATAAAACTGGTCTCCGTCAAGAGCTCCGACCAAAGAAGCAGGTGTGCTGTGTTTTCTTCCCTAACTAAATAAGCTAGTGATAGCTTGCCATCTCTGATGACTGTAACCACGCAAGACTGCTGCAAGGATGTCTAATGCTACAGGTTATGGGCCCAGTCATGCAGGTCATAGATGGCACAGACTTTTATTCGACGGCGAAGAGAAAAGTTACGAGTTATGGGAAACGAGATTCCTCGCGCACATGGAGTTACGCGGCCTGAGAAAAGTTATCTCAGAGAGAAGTCCAGAAATAGCCCAAGTGGACGGAGAAGCTCTAGAGGAGGATGAAATAAAGAATGGAGAGGCATATGCAGAGCTGGTGCAATGCCTGGACAACAAAAGTTTGTCGTTAGTGATGAGGGATGCTAAACAAGATGGAAGACGAGCATTGGAGATCCTTCGCGAACGCTACGCTGGGAAGGACAAACCACGTGTTGTGAGTCTTTATTGTGAACTTTCCTCGCTGTACAAGGCTAGCAATGAAACAGTCACTGACTATATTATTAGGGCAGAGACTATTTTCACATCGTTAAGAAGAGCGGAAGAGCAAATCAGTGATGGGCTACAGATAGCCATGGTAGTAAAGGGGCTACCCGACTCATACAAGCCGTTCGTTGTGCATATCACACAGACGAATGACGTTGTGACTTTCGGTGAGTTTAAAACTAAACTGAGAAGTTTTGAAAATACTGAAAAATATGGAAGAAGTGAGTCGAATGAGGAAGATAACGTTATGATGACGATTGGGGCAGCGAGACCACGTGGGAGAGGACAAGGAAAGAAAACTGACCTAGCTAATGTTGAATGTTACACGTGCGGTAAAATGGGACACATGGCGCGGGCATGTCCGGACGACACCCAAAAGAGGAGAGAGGATCGTCGGCGGGACACACCACAAAGAGGTCGAGGGCGCGGCCATTACCACGCCAAGCGAGCTGATGAGATGGATAGAGATCCTATATCGTTTTGTTTCAAAATGAATGACGGTCACACAGTGCAAAGAAACAAGAAAGGCCTAATGGTGGACTGTGGCGCCACATCACACATGATCAACGACGCCACAAAGTTCAAAAGGATTGATAAAAGCTTCAGACCGGAGGACCACGTAATTGAGCTCGCAGATGGAACCAAGGTGAATGGGATAGCGAAAATGAGAGGAGATGCAGACGTCTACTTGCTGGACAGTAAGGGACGAAAAGTGAAGGCAACGCTCAAACAAGCACTTTACATCCCATCATTTCCACAGAACATCTTTTCAGTCAAAGCGGCCACAGCCAACGGAGCAGAGGTGCGTTTTAAGGATGGTGAGGACTGGCTGGTGCACAAGGATGGCACCAAGTTTGAGATGGATGTGTTTGGTAAGCTGTATTATCTTAGCACAGTAAATGATGAGAATGTTGATGAAGTGCATGTTTGCCATGATATGCATACTTGGCATAGGATACTTGGTCACTGTAATTTCGATGATGTTGCAAAACTAGAAAATGTAGTAAAAGGGATGTCAATTACTGGGAAAAATGACAAGTCCGATCACAACTGTGAAATTTGCACACAGGGCAAGTTTACACAAAGCCGAAACAGGCAGGCAGACGCCAAGGCTACAACCACACTTGAGCTAGTGCACACAGATTTATGCGGTCCAATAGAACCAGTAGGTAAAGATGGGCATAGGTATGCAATTGCATTCACTGATGATTACAGTGGGATGGTTTTTCCATACTTTATCAAAGCAAAGAATGACACGACAAAAGCTACAGAGAAATTCATAGCAGATGTAGCTCCATTTGGAAAAATAAAATGCATACGGTCAGATAATGGTACAGAGTTTACCGGGCAAGAATTTCAGTCTCTACTTAGGCAGAATGGGATAAGGCACGAAACAAGTGCACCCTACTCGCCTCATCAGAACGGAACAGCTGAAAGAGGTTGGAGAACCTTATTTGAGATGTCGCGCTGTATGCTATTGGAGAGCAACCTCCCAAAGTTTTTATGGACTTACGCTGTACAGACAGCAGCTCAAATACGCAACAGGTGTTACAGTAGGCGGCTAGAGCAGACACCTTACTGTGTCTTCACAGGGAAAACGCCTAACTTATCCCACATGCAGGTATTTGGCTCTGAGTGCTATGTTTACAAGCAGGAAAAGAAGAAGCTAGACTCGAGATGCGAAAAGGGCATATTTGTAGGCTATGACAAATATAGTCCAGCGTACAATGTGTACTATCCTGAGACAGGAAAAGTCCTCAAACATAGGCTGGTGAAATTCATCACTAAGGGTAGTGCAGACAATCAGACTCAGACAGAGAGTGACATAGGGAACGACATAGAATGTCATGATGAAGTTACACCACAAAAGGTATTAAACCAGGACCTGGAAAAGAGAGAACCAGGTGTACAGGATGTAAAAGTAGAGGAGACTAAAGAAACTGGTCTGACTCAAGCAGACAGTGTTCAGAGAGAACATGGGGAAAGAAGATATCCTACAAGGCAGAGGAATGCCCCAGATTATTTAAAAGAATACCAATGTAAAGCTGAGTGTAATGGTGATCTTGAAAATGTAGATTATTTCTACAGGGTGGCTTATGATGTACCTAAGACATTTAAAGATGCTATGGAATCTGACGATTCAAAAAGGTGGGCTGATGCAATGAAAGACGAAATGGACTCTTTGAAAGAGAATGAGACCTTCACTCTGACTCCACTGCCAAGGGGCAAGCAAGCAGTGGGAGGTCGCTGGGTTTATGCTGTGAAAGAGAGCCCAGATGGATCTGAGACTTGTAAAGCCAGATATGTGGCAAAGGGATACGGTCAAGTGGAGGGCATTGATTACAAAGAGACATTTTCACCCACAGCCAACATGACCTCTGTTCGAGCATTGATGCAGGTAGCAGTGCAGGAGGACCTTATCCTACACCAAATGGACGTGAAGACTGCTTACCTACACGCTCCAATGGACTGCGAAGTTTACATGGAGCAACCGGAGGGTTTTACGGTCAAGTCAAAAACAGGTGAACCACTAGTGTGTAAACTGAACAAGTCACTGTATGGTTTAAAACAGTCCGGGCGTAACTGGAACATGTTACTACACGAGCACCTTACAGATAACGGGTTTACACAAAATGATGCTGACCACTGTGTCTACAGAAAGGAGTCTAATGACGAAAAAGTAATACTGTTAGTGTGGGTGGATGACCTAATCATAGCGGCGAGTAACAACAGGTTACTTGATGAGGTAAAAGATATGTTGAAAAGAAAGTTCAAGATGAAGGATATGGGTCTACTTAAACACTTCCTGGGTATTGATTTTAAACAGAATGAGGGAGAGGTCAAAATGACTCAAAAGAGACACATCGAGAAGATGTTAGAAAAGTTTGGCATGTCTGAATGCAAACCACGGTTCACACCATGTGAGCAGAAATTAAGCTTTGACAATGAAGGTGAGATCATTGATCCAACAGGCTATAGAGAGATTGTCGGAAGCTTAATATACATTATGACATGTACAAGACCTGATATCAGCTGGGTTGTTGGTAAGCTATCACAACATCTAGCAGAACCCAAACAGCAGCATTGGACTGCAGCAAAGCACCTACTGAGGTACTTGAAAGGCACTGTAGAGCAGGAGCTATGTTTCCAGAGGTGTGAGGCAGGCTTAAAGCTAGAGGGGTATAGCGATGCCGATTGGGCAGCTGACAAAAATGACAGGAGGAGCACAACTGGATATTGTTTCAGCTTATCTGAAAACGGTCCAGTTATATCTTGGAAAAGCAGGAAACAGCCAACGGTGGCTCTATCCACATGCGAAGCCGAGTACATGGCACTAGCAGCCACTACTCAGGAGAGTATGTATCTGGTACAACTGCTTAAAGGAATGGATGGTAGTAACCAACATGTACCTGTTAAGATATATGAGGACAACCAGGGGGCAATTGCTTTGTCCAAAAACCCAGTGTGCAGGCAAAGGAGCAAACACGTTGATATAAAATATCACTTTGTACGGTCTGCCCACACAGAAGGGAAAATTTCTATTGAATATTGTCCTACTGCAGATATGGTAGCTGATGTCTTCACCAAACCAGTGACAAGGGCAACATTTGAGAGGTTCAAGCAATATTTATTCAGGGAATAAATAGTTGGCAGGTGTAAATATTTCCTCATTTGTGGGGAAAATGTGAAATACCAGATGAGGTATATATATTTTTGTTGGTTTTTTTTTGAAAACACTGACAGCATGTAAAATGGTTATTTCCCGAGTTACGTATGGAAAATATGACTCAAGAAAGTTTTGAACATGTCTTTGAGTGGGAGTGTTAAGCATATCTGAAATAAGATGCAAAGCCACGTTCATTTACATACATGCTGTGATGTCACTGAATTTGTGTTTGCCACATGTGCGCATGCGTGATAATAAAACTGGTCTCCGTCAAGAGCTCCGACCAAAGAAGCAGGTGTGCTGTGTTTTCTTCCCTAACTAAATAAGCTAGTGATAGCTTGCCATCTCTGATGACTGTAACCACGCAAGACTGCTGCAAGGATGTCTAATGCTACAGAGATAAACATCAGCTGATGTTTCAGCACCACGGACAGCGCTGGATCCTGTGCGTTAAGGCGGGATAGGTGCGTGCGTGCGTGCGTGCGTGCGTGCGTGCGTGCTTCTTGTTGCGGTTAAAGTTGATAGCTTTGTGATATAGGCTACAGCAGTGAAGGTGTATACAGCTTAATCAGGTTGGACAGCATCAGTCCGCACCTCCAATCTGTTCTAACCTGAGTAAGTCCCTCCACACCTGTGCTGCAACAGGCTGTAAGCTCTTCTTCTTTGGTTCCTACTTTAGATTGTCAGGCTGGACGAGCTCGTTTCCAATACTCTGAAGATGAAGAACGGGAGATGCAGATGTTGCTGCTAAGCTAAGTCTCCAAACTGAAAGAGTGTATATGAAGTGTGTGTGTGTTTCCCTCTGCAAGATAACAAACTAATGTTCTCTGAGTCGTCATGAAGCATTTTAATGTCCATCTTTGAAGGTTCTGGTTCTGTGCGAGCAGAACACAGACTCTGCTGTGCATGAGAGTAGAAATAGAAAGATGTGGCTCTTCACAGAACAATATCAGAGGTATGCAAATCATTCTGTTGGATTTGGTTCTGTAGGCAGAAAGTCACATTGAATATTTTCACTTCATCCAGTTTGTTTTCTGGAGAGGAAGACCCGCCCACATCCATCAATTCAAATCTCAGCTTTTTAACAAATACACAAACAAATGATTTCAAAATAAATGTTACGAGAATTTTTAAATGCAAAGAAAAAAATGTAAAAATAAGTCACAAGGTACAGAAGCCTGGAGAGGACAAACATATATTATTATTTATATTTCATATCATGTTTTTAATTCAGTGTCCCGGGGTGATCACCACGTTCAGATGTTTGTCCCTCTAAGGCTTCCTTACTTTAATATTTTATAACTATTCATTTATTGGTCTTTTCACAAAGCCACATTCATCTTCTCATTCTGTTGACACAAGTTTTTATTTTGTCCCTCCTGTGACTCCGTACAGGAAGTATGATGGATCCAATCATCACAGCCTACAACAATGACCTCTGACCCCTGCTGGAGCTCAAGTTTGATCAGACGTGACTATTAAAACTTCAAATAGGCCTATAAAGAAAACATGCTGTTAAATGTGTTTCTAAGTAACGTTATTTACAATCACATATCATAAATGGTAAATATATATATATATATATATATATATATATATATATATATATATATATATAGTTCAATGTTATTTGTGAAAGTAACATTGTGAAATAAATTGACTTGAATTTTTAATGGGGGGGGGGTGAGCTCGACCAATGAGGCTTTTCCATCTAAACAACAAGTTGGTGTGACAGTGACTAACACATGTAGGACAGGGTCAACACAATACACTTGAGCTTCATATTTATAGATGTAATTATTGATTTATTGATTGATTGCTTTAACACCATTAAAAGTGTCCAGTGTTGCAGGGTGAACCGAAGCGCTCGGAGGAAACCCTGATGTGTAAGCGCTGAGTGTCAAGGTTGGTAAAGAAGTCGATGAGTGGAGGATGTTCACACGTTCCATGGTGGGAGAGCGTCATCTTTATGGTGATGGGGCTTCACGTGGATGTGAGTGATCTGACCCCGTTGATCACAGGATGTGGCGTTAATGTCACTTATCAGAATTAATAAATGACATATAATTGGGTTGTTTGGAGTCTGGTAACTTCTGGATGTTGGCAATTTTTGCGTCTGTAATAGGATGAACGCTGTTGTTTCGCTTGAACACCTTTGTCACACTTCCTGCAACAGTCGACTTCTTGGTTCCTGACTGTACATGCTTCATTGAGGCTTCAGCTTGACCTCTTTTTAGCTTCTCTATTTCTTCTCTGAGCTGCTTGATGACTACCTCCTGCTCATGGTGGGTCTGCATGAGGAAGTTTCTGTCAGCATCATGTTTTTGATTTATAGAATGCATGTGCTGCTCTTTTCTTTTGATGGTTTTATGCAGATTGGAAATCACATTTTCACTGGCCTTCTGCTTTCTTTGGTAAAACTTTTGGCCCTCTGTGCTGTTTTCGTCCATGCCTACAGTTTTGTCTTTGCTAATGAAGCGCTGATGGAGACCGATGAATGCTTCTTTCAACATGTTTGGCTGATCCAAATGATGCATGCACAAATGTATGTTCACCAGGATGCTCTCGTGTATGGCCTCCACTTTGCGCTTCTCCTCCGTGAGCTGATCCATTTCTGGCTTTATGGTTCTCTCTCTAGATTGCAGGTTTTTAACTTGCTCTCGCAGCTTAATGTTGTCTTCAACTGCTTTTGTTTTCTCCTGATTACTTTGTTCGAGATTGGCCTTCATCTGTTCGTTGTCTTCCTCTAGCTGCTCTTTATCTTTGACAGCAGCGTTAAATTGGTGTTGTAATACACTGTGCTGTTTTGTTTTATTTGACAGATTGACCTCACGCTCTTCTAGTTCACTTTTACGTTCTGTGACATCTTCTTTGAGGGTTTTAATTGTGGTATTTCTGTCTGCCACTACTTTGTTTAAAACGTTCACCTTCTCAGACTTTTTTTTTTCCTCGGCCAGTTTCTTTTCCATCTCTTTAGTCTTTGTCTGAGCTTTTAGTAGTTCCATCTGACATTTGTCGTTTTTCACAGATACCTTTGCTTTTCTGTCATTTGTCTCTTTCTCTTGTATGACCTGATTCAATCTCTGCACTTCCTTTTTGTGGTTTTTACGCTGCTCCTCACACTCTTTTTCTATTTTCTTTATCTTCAACTCATCTGCGTTCCGCTTCTGTTTGTATTCAGCGAGTCTTCTCATCGTCTCCTGTTCCAACTTTTTGTCATTCTCGTCCAGTTTGACTTTTAATTCTTTTTCATACTTCTTCTTAAGTTCAATTAACTCTTTCTTTCGCTGAGCTTCAGCTTCCTCAGATTTAGTGAACTGCAACAACTTTAATCTTTCATCTTCCTTCTCTCGTTCCTCATTCTCACGTTGAAACACCTCCTGAATATTTGCCAACTTCTCTGCCATGTCGTTACAGGTCTTCTCGCTGATTTTCAATTCTTTCTTCAGCTCCGTTTTCTCCCTCATCAGGGTGGTGATGATTTCCTGGGTTTTCTTATTTTCCTCCTCCAGGTGAGAATTGCGTACGTTTAGTTGTACATTATCTTCTTCCAGGATCTCTCTTTCCTTATCTTTGTTATAGATTAAAGTCTGGAAAGTCCTCTCACTATAGATTCTCGGCTGTTGGGAATCCATTTTTAGGGTGGTTGCCTGAAAGCGTTAACAATCTGTCGATCCTTTCCGTGTACGGGTGAATCAAATTAAGCCGCAGGCCCTATATAAATGAAGTCTTTAGTCTCTGACGTCACGTCTGACGTCACGTCCTTCAACCTTGGATATGAAATTAAAACAACAACAGTTTGTGACGTTGCATAGTGACGCGTCACGTTCTGTTACGTAAAGCGCATCTCATTCACCGATGGAAAAAAGAAGAAAGCTGTCGTAATTGTGAGAGCCCGATCTTCTCACTGTGAGATAAACATCAGCTGATGTTTCAGCACCACGGACAGCGCTGGATCCTGTGCGTTAAGGCGGGATAGGTGTGTGCGGTTCTTTTTCAAACCGTCCACTTCACCCTAGCCCCGCCCACGACCCCTCCGTTTGCGCGTCCACGCGGAGGGCCCGCCATATTAAGTCCGTCTCAAACCACTTAGAGGGGAGTGATAGTGGGCCATAAAACCCTCCAGCGAGTCTGCACCGAGGCCCACTCGATGATTACGTGTAACGCCTATTGTGTCCGGTCGTCACTGAAGGAGTGACCTGTACTAAAGTCAGTTCAGTGTGTTCGTGTTTGAACAAACTAAAACACTGCTCCAACTAAGACGGACATTTAATATGATCATACAGACGTGAACAACTTCACCTGTTTATTGTTTTAAAGGATCAAATAAAAGCCTCCTCTTCCTCTCTTCCTTCTGTTCACCTGTTTATTTCATTGTATATTTAAAGGGACTGTTGCAAAAACTAAAGAATATTAAATCATGTTACAGACAACTTCTCACTGTTATTTATTTATCATTGTTTTACTGTTGATTTCTTTGTAAAGCTTAATATCTGCTGTGATGTTCATTTATAGTCTCCTTGTCTGCTTTCATTGAAGACAACCTGTTCTTTGATATTATAATAAATTAAACATTATAAATTACAATAAAGAATGTGGGCTCCATCTGATCGTTTTACTATAAGTCTACGCTAATATAAATTTACTCGATAAAAATAATCTACATAAAGACTTTTACAGAATGTATTACGTACATTAATAATAAGCCGTTCCCCCAGCATGCTGCTGAGTAACCATGGTAACACACACTTCCTGTTTCCACCTGAGAGAGTGAAGTTTGTCCCAAAGCCTGCTGCTGTATTTCTACCCTCCACCTGGATGGAGGGGCCTTCATCCCGCTGTGAGTGTGACGTCACAGAGGGGGGGGTGTGTAGGGGTTGGTTTGAAAAAGGCCCCGCTTGTGTAGCCGAGTAAATATTTTTGTTTTAAAATATTTTCCTATTTAATGTTTGTGAACTTTCCCAAAACATGTTTAGAACTGCACAATCACTTTTCCTGTGCGTTTTTTATTTACATGGAGAGTACTGTTGTAAATAGGCTAATTGGTTCCGCATTACCTGTTGTAGGGGGGGGGTTATTTTATGGGACACAAGAACGCACATGCGCGTTGAAGCTGCGCGTTGCCGCCATAAGAGGGACGGCTTTTGTACCGGTAAGACGTGTGAGATGCTCTCTTCCATTGTTTAAGCTAGCGAGTATAAAAAAGCTGTTTATTCTGTTTTAAACTGCACAAAGATGTAGCGTGAACTTATCGTAAGTTTGTTTATGACTTTTGAAGTTAGTTTTGTCCGATGGAAGTGACGCTAAACTATGATAAAAACGTCGGACATTTTGCCTCATTTGCATATTTTCGCTCGCTGCAGGGAGAGAGACCTTACTGCTGTCCGTGTGTACGTGTGACATGTGCCCTCTTGCTACGTTACAGAAAATAAACGTGTTGATCCTGATGCCTGCCTGAGTGTTCGCCTTCATGAATGCCAGCGTCCATCTTAAGTCTGCTACAAGTTCATCCAGTTTTTGGTTTTTGTTTTCTGGAGAGGAAGACCCGCCCACATCCATCAATTCAAATCTCAGCTTTTTAACAAATACACAAATAAATGATTTCAAAATAAATGTTACGAGAATTTTTAAAAGCAAAGAACATAAATATAAAAATATCCTGTTGTTCGACCAGGAAGGAGAGCACACCAGCCAGGAGGAAGTAATGTCCAGTGTGTTCCTGACAGTGAGCTCACACGAAAACAGCATGAAGATGGGGAGCTAGCTTACTGATGCGGTTTGTCATCGCACCCAGTTTGGTGGACGGCTCAAAGACACCCGGTGAGTCCCGTGAATACTCGAGTGAGTGAATAAGATGCCCCCCAAAAGAACGAATATGGAGGAAGAGCTTGAGGTCATTAAGAAGTCACTAAATAAAGTACTGGAGCAAACGGACATGATCGCAAAACAACAAACATCTATACTGGAGCTAATGGAAGAAATCAAAGCTTTAAGGACTATAAACGAGGAAAAGGACAGAAGGATTCTAACTCCAGAAAGTCGTCTTGCAGATCTTGAACAGTACACAAGAATGAACAACGTAATAATCACGGGTTTGAATCTAAAGCCTCAATCATATGCAAGATCAGTCACAGCAGGAGAAGAACACTCGGAGATGGTCCAGGATTCAGTGGAGCAACAGGTTGTGTCCTTTCTCAACACAAAAGGCATCAGTGTTGACAAGGAGGACATTGAGGCTTGTCACCCGCTATCCAGGAAGAACCAACGCCCAAGTGTTGCTATTGTCCGGTTTGTAAACAAAAAAAAAGACTGAGGTACTCAAACAGGGTCAAAAACTCAAAGGGACAAATGTGTGTCTAAATGAACATTTGACTAAGATTAATGCAGACATTGCAAAGGAAGCATGTTTGTTGAAGAAAGAAAGGAACATTCAGGGTACATGGACAGCAAACTAAAATATTCATAAAACTAAAACTATCTTATGGATAAAAGATGTGCATGACTTGGAAAAATACAAAAGAGGTAATTTGCCATGACATCCTGTAAACCACTGTTATGACTGACAGCACCAACACAGAATCAATCATCATCGGAAAATGAGTTAAATAGAAGCACTTCTGAAAATGGAGACTGTGAATTAGATACACCAATCTTTGATGAACAAAACATAAACCAAACAACTGATGATATTGATCCTGACACTAACTTTTACAATAATATATACAACAAGTGCAAATACTATAAGGACTGTGAAATACAATTAACCAGAAAGAAACCTTATCTATGATACACCTAAACAGCCGGAGTCTGTATGCAATCTTTGAGAACATAAGGGAATACTTGGACAGATTCAGCACCCCCTTTGATATCATAGCAATTTCAGAAACCTGGCTAAATGATAACAAACCTAATAACTTCAATTTAAAGGGATATGACATGTTTAAAGTAAACAGAATTCAAAAAAATAGGGGGCGGGGTTGCGATATATGTTAATAATGCCATGCAGAAGAAAATTGTTGAAAGTATGACTGTAGCCATAGATGGTCTTATGGAATGTCTTACAGTGGAACTATGTTTTGAAAAAAGGAAAAACATATTAAAAAGCTGCATCTACAGAACACCTGGATCCAAAATTCAATCAATCAATCAATCAATCTTTATTTATATGGCGTCAATTCATAACAGGCGTTATCTCGAGACACTTTACAAAAGCAGGTGAAGGACCTTACTGTTTGTCTGTTAACGTTAACCCTAACCCTAAGGCCATCCTTGGGGGGGGGGGGGGGGGGGGGGTTGTTTGGGCAGGCCATCCTCACCAACAGTCCCAAGGAACCTAAGAGAGCTCAGGAGCTCTCAAAAAAAGGAGAGGTTAGAATATAGATATAGTGACAAGCAGTAATAAGATATGAATAAGATACTTTCTTCAAGTCTAAGAGATAAGATAAGAGATGAGAGATCCTGGTGCCAGTTCCCCTGGTAGTCTAGGCCTATAGCAGCATAACTATGAGCTGGTCCTAAGCCAGCCCTAACTATAAGATGTATCAAAAAGAAAAGTTTCTATTCTTAAAAGTACCTAGTGTGTCTGCCTCCCGGACCCCGACTGGTAGACGATTCCAAAGGAGCGGTGCCTGATAACTAAAGGCTCTACCTCCCATAGTACTTTTAGAGACTATAGGCACCACAAGCAGGCCTGCATTCTGGGAACGTAATGTTCTTGTCGGATAGTACGGTACAATTAACTCTTTAAGATACGATGGTGCCTGACCGTTTAGAGCTTTGTAGGTGAGCAGAAGGATTTTAAATTCTATTCTAGATTTTATAGGGAGCCAATGGAGAGAAGCCAATACAGGAGTAATGTGGTCCCTTTTCCTCGTTCTAGTAAGAACACGAGCTGCAGCGTTTTGGACGAGTTGGAGGGTCTTTAGAGATTTACCATAGCACCCTGCTAAAATAGAATTACAGTAATCCAACCTGGAGGTAACAAATGCATGAACTAATTTTTCAGCATGATTTTGTGACAGGATCTGTCTGATCTTAGAGATATTACCAAGGTGAAAATAAGCTGTCCTTGAAATTTGTTTAATGTATGAATCAAAGGACATATCCTGATCAAACAGAACTCCTAGGTTCCTAACAGTGGTACTAGAGGCTGCGCTAATACTACTAAGGGCCGTCATATCCGCAGAGAAAAACTCTCTAATGTTCTTAGGTCCAATCACTAGAACTTCAGTCTTGTCTGAGTTGAGCAGTAAGAAGTTTCTGGTCATCCAGGTCCTGATGTCCTTGAGGCTTCTAGTTTACGAAGCTGGTTGGTGTCTTCTGGCTTCATTGCTATGTAGAGCTGAATATCGTCTGCATAGCAATGAAAGTTTATGGAGTGTTTTCTCATAATACTACCTAGAGGAAGCATCTATAATGTAAATAGAATCGGACCAAGCCCTGATCCTTGAGGCACTCCATGGCTAACTTTGGTGTACATAGAGGACTCATCATGAACAAACTGAGACCTGTCTGATAAATAGGATCTAAACCAACTTAAAGCAGTCCCTGTAACTCCAAGTCATTGTCCTAGTCTCTGTAACAGAATCTGATGGTCAATTGTATCAAAAGCAGCACTAAGATCTAACAGGACAAGCACAGATAGAAGTCCCCTGTCTGAGGCTAACAGAAGATCATGTGTTACTCTAACTAGTCTAGTTCTATGGTAAGCTCTAAATCCCGACTGGAACTCCTCAAACAAGCTGTTGTTGTGGAGAAAATCACACAACTGATTAGCTACCACTTTCTCTAAGATCTTGGAGATAAAAGGAAGGTTAGATATAGGTCTATAGTTAGCTAGAGTTCCTGAATCAAGAGTAGGCTTTTTAAGGAGCGGTTTAATTACAGCTACTTTAAATGACTGGGGTACATAACCTGCTGCTAAAGATATATTGATCATATCTAGTATGGAGCTGCAAACTAGAGGAAAGACTTCCTTAAACAGCTTGGTTGGGATTGGATCTAAAAGACAGGTTGACGGTTTAGACGCAGAAATAATCGAATTTAGTTCTGAGAGGTTAAATGGAGAAAAACAGTCGAGGTTAGTGTCAGAAATTGGAGCCGTTTCTGCTGTATCTGAATTATAGGAGGAATCTGCACTAAGTAAAGGTGGTAGGTTGCTAATTTTGTCTCTAATGTTTAGAATTGTATCATTAAAAAAGCTGATGAAATCATTCCTGCTAAGGGCTAAAGGAATAGATGAATGAACTATGACTCTCTGTCAGCCTGGCTACAGTGCTGAAGAGGTATCTAGGGTTGTTTTTATTTTCTTCGATAAGAGACGAGTAATAGGCCGTGCGGGCCTGCCGTAGAGCTTTCATATATCTATTATGACTATCTTGCCAAATTAAACGAGATTCTATCGTTTTGGTGGAGCGCCAAATTCTTTCAAATTTACGTGACGTTAGTTTTAGAGTACGGGTTTCTAAGTTGTACCATGGAGCTGATCTCTGTCGTTTGATTGGCTTCTGTTTTAGGGGGGCGATGGAATCCAGAGTAACTCTCAGTGAATCCACCGCACTATCTACAAACTGATCTAACTGAGAGGGACTAAAGTGATTATAGGAGTTTCAACTAGGTTAGAGGATGGTACTGAAACAAAGGCAGCTGAAATAGCTTCCTTAAATTTAGCTACAGCATTATCATTTAAATTTCTAGAGAGCACTTTTTTATTAAGAGGAGTTAAGGTTGGTAAAAAGAAATCAAAAGTTACTAGGAAATGGTCTGAAAGAGAATTTTCCAGAAAAACCGACAAGCTGTTAATTTCAATACCATAAACTAGAACAAGGTCCAGGGTGTGGTTAAATGGATGAGTAGGTTTGTTTACACCCTGGGTGAAGCCAATAGAGTCCAATAGTGACATGAAAGCCGTGCTAAGACTGTCATTAACAACATCCACATGGATATTGAAATCACCTACAACAATTATTCTATCACTGCTAAGAACTATGTGTGATAGAAACTCTGAATATGGGCCAGGAGGGCGGTAAACTATAACAATTAGAACTAGCTGAAAAGTTCTAGAGACTGGATGTGAAAGACTGAGTGCAAGACTTTCAAAAGAGGTATAATTCAGCTTTGGTGGAGGATTAATTATAAGAGCAGAATTAAAAATAGCTGCTACTCCACCACCTCGACCAGTGTCTC